>NC_132942.1:32785000-32867500 GCF_034638445.1 Ciconia boyciana | reverse complement strand
GCATCACATCTGGAGTCCAGAGGCGCTTGCCTCCCCCATTTGCATTTGCTTCCCGCTCCCTCATACGGAGCGGGATCAGTGATTTTCTCTCCTTCGCAAAGAGCTCGAACAAGGACTGACTGTGGCTGAAATGAAGAGGAATAAAGGGAAAGGAGATCTTAAAATGAAGTCTAGTTATTTTTTAGTCTCATACCTGAAATTTATAGCATCATTCTCCCCTCTGAATAAACAACTATTCTGTCCCCTCCAATTACAACACGCAAAGCTGACTGCTACATGCAGTGTCAAATTTACACTGGTGCCTTTTATCAGGATTTCCTTTCATATTGCTCTCTAAGCAGTGACTTTGTAAGGAGATTAACTGCATTATATGCCACACATTAAAAAAACCCCACATGTATACAACACAGCTTTTAAGAGATTTCTGTTTTCCCCAGGATGGCCCTTCCTATCTTTGAAGGTCTTGGTTTTTAGCACCCTATCCCTCAAGCACTGGTCCACTACCACCATCAGCAGAGAGAAAGAGTTCCAGATAGATCCAGTATCCATCTACACTGCCAATAAATCAGGTGGAGATAGCTTTATTATTCCTATTTCATGGGGAAATTGCTGATCAGCTCTGCTTGTTATCTGAGATAAAGGCAAGAGGAAAAATAGTGGAGACTGACAATCAAGACAAGGCACACATTTCCCAATAAAGGAATCTTCTAAAGAGAAGTTCTTTTAATAAGTTAGTTTAATTTTTTTCTTAATATTTGTTCTAATTTTTTAAAAAAGCTTTTCTCTCACTGAATTCTACAGCTTACAAAACCCAAAACAAAAACAAACCACAACTTTCCCAAACACTGTGCAACCCACAACAACATCATTGTCAACTTCTCATTCATTCAATGACATAAATTGGGTCAAACATCGATGTTTTCCAAGAGACTATCTACAGATAGTTCCTGTAATACCATCTTTCATGAGACCGGTCAGAGCGGGAATTTGTTGCTGAAATGGATCCACAGGGCTGTGACCCCAATACTCAGGTAGTCAGGATGCAGGTGTACAGTTCCTTCCCACAGACCTACCTGGTACCAGGCAGCGACACCCAACGAGAGATAACCTGGGTGGATTCAGAGCCAGGTTGCATGCTGCTTTCTTTGCTTTTCAAGGACTGAGTTGATTCTCTGCATTAGTTATTCTGTTTCGTGTTTTCTGCTCACATACATATAGCACTGTCATCTCCCAAACCAGGCAGGTCAGGGATGCTGGAGGGAGCAGCTCCCACTGCCAATCCCTTCCTGCCTTCCCTTGTCTTCTTGCAAGACTGTGAATTGTCTTTTCTCACAACTTCATTTGTTATCTATCCCATCTCTTCCAGCACCTGTACTGCTTTGTCCAACTTCTATTGCTCTCTGGCACATTCTTTTCCTTGACTTTCTAGAGTGTCAACACCCCTAGCCTCCCTGAAAGTTTCAATTTTTTAATTCTTTACCTATCAGAGCTACTAAAACAAGGCTCTCGAGAATGACTGACCTTGTCATATGGGTCTGAAAAAAGAGAATTTTTTTTTTCTAAATAGTGTTATTACTGATTCAGCTAATAGGAGACAGATGAAATATGCTTCTCTTTTTGTAGGAGCTGAAATAATTTAAATGCATGATGTCATTGTCCATCCTTTTCCTGTGCAAATAGGAAACCTGCATTCAAGCAACTCCATGTTCAGCTGTTTTTCCAGCTGGAAGGATGGAAAAAATCAGAATATCCATTCACTCTCTGAAGAGGAAGCAACCAGTCTTTACACAACATAAATTAGCTTATCCAGATCTAATATTTTATATTTAATGTAGAACCTGATCCAAGATCTTGGCTTCATACAGATGAAAGGCAGGCTGCTTATGTATTGGTGAGCCAATCCTACTTAACTACAACTAGGATTGTGTACATGGAAACTTTCTATATGAACAAAATTAAGAGAAATAAAACCACTGAAAAGTCTGAATGCAGTCATCAGCCAAACCTTTCTTCAAATGGACACTAACCATGTACCAAAATGATGGAAAAGCATCATACACGCAGCCTGAAAACTTATTGACGTGAGGCTGCACAGTGTTCATATATAACCAGAAAGATCAAGGTTTCTTCCTCCAGTATCCCCCCTCTCATGATGCTGGCTTCTGCCATTACAGATTTTTCTTTGACAGACACCATACTGTTTTGGGAACTAATCCCTTTCCCCATAAACTTTGTCTAGTCCTGGACACACAATTCTCCCCTGTCCCTGTGACTGCAACAGCAGAAAGCAGTTGATAACTGTGTATCATCCTTTGCCAGTCCCAAGGTGTACCAACCACGGATCACTCTGGCTTAGAGAAACCTAACAGGCAATTAGAAAACAGAAACTAAATAACTTGGGTGGTCATTCAGGAAATGTGTTATTTTCTGTATGAAAACTACCACCATGCAAGTATCACAGGTCCGAGAGTGAAATCAAAGTAGTACATGCTTCTGTCTAGGGCTACTTATCCAAAAAATAACTTTGGTGATGTAAACAGGTGTAACTTTGAAGAACACAGTAGAAGCTGGGCACCTAATTGTCATGATCACTCAATACTACTGAAGTTATTATGTGGTCTAAGTGTATAAACAAATAGTACCATGACCAAATTCAAGAGCAATAGCAACAAGGGAGACCAGATGTCTTTGTCCCAGCCCATCTAAGAGGAAGCTACTGAGCACTGAGATAGGACTTTGTTGTGCCTCTCTCTCAATTGGCAACTTTAATGTTAGATGAAATTGTTTCACTGCAAAACCCCACTACCTTAGTATCACTAACAAAGGACCAATTTCAACCACAAAGCCTGCTGGACTGGGTACAAACAGATCAGTACCTTTGATGAGCAGCTCACCTGGATTCTCCATTGTGTTAAAAAATATCAACAGAATTGATTTTAGAATCATTTATCAGAAGCGACCCAGGTAGGTCTGGGCTTTAGGCACACAAATGGTGGAATATTTGCACCTGGCAGTTCCCTGGAAGAGGCCAATAATATGAAAACTTTCTAAAGTTACTAGAGCAGTTCTTTAAGAGAAGTGGGGGGAAAAAAAACCCCACCCACACACGTATATATGTACGTGTGTGTGTATATATATACACACACACACGTGGGAAGAGATTGATTTGCCTTCCAACCTGAATTATCCTATGTTCCTATGATCCACAGAGTCTCAAAGGCAAGATGATGATTGCTCCTTACAAAACAGTATTTCAGAGCGTACCGTTTGCTTTCTCAGAGAGGCAGGAACGGGACACATCCAGAGTGGTAGCAGAGATCACATATCTCCATCGAGAAGGAGGAGCATGCCAAACCCCCTGAAAGCAACAAAACCCCCTCGTTACCCAAACATCCGCATCACGCTGGGGTCGCCAGGAGCAGAAGCGAGGGATCGGCTCTGCCAGGACCAGCCGTAGAGACAACGATGGAACCTGTGAGCTCCTGCTCGCCTGCTACAGCCCCGCGGCCGGTTTCTGCATCCTCCTCCGCAGTCCCACACACAGAGCAAGTACTGCTGCAGGTGGCTTCACCAAGTTGCTTTGCTTTATTCATGTTTCCACATTCAGGTATGCCTACACATATGCTGACACAGGGCCACATATTTCTGATATTTTCATTTGTTGCAACATTGCATACACGGTAAATACGTCCATCCTGCTGCAGTAAATCATCATTTTACAATGAATATATACCTAGATTATTACTGTAATGCTGATGTATTGAACCATTAGTATAAAAAAGCAAGCAGGTGATAAAAATGATGCAAAGACTCCCATAAAGTGAGAAACAAAACCCAAACTACTGTAGCAAACATTAGCACTGAGATAAGTAAATTAGCGATTATTCTGGAGATAAATTAGTGGGTAGATAGGAGTACATAAAGTATATGTTGCTGCTTGTATCTTTTTCAGTTGGGAACTGTGAGCTGCATCTTCCAAAATCTACGTAGCATCAGTGCAATAATATGGATGGATATTTAAGACTAGGCTATGACCATGACTCTAAGGCAATTGCCTCCCATAGAAGTCAGCACACCAGCAAATTTAATCCTTATTAACTTTCCTGCTTTTATACATCGCACTAATTAAAAACCCTACCATAAAAGTTGCTCTCAGATACTTTGCGTAGAGTAAATATGCTGTGGGAATCTGGTATAACTGCAAATTTGCCTCTAACTAGAAAACAGTCAGTGACCCTGAAGAGATCAATTTTTAGGCAGCAATACAAGGTATCCATGGAACAGAGAGATTAACTCTTCTCAGCATTTCAAGACTCCCAGTGAAATCAAATCTTCAGAGAAAACATATATCCAGAGTGGCTTTGGAATCCAGACCTAATATATGAAGAAACTTTCAAAGCAGGTCATTTATTTGACATAATTGTGCGAACATCCCTTTAAGCTGTGCAAACCAGAAAGATCATTTCAAAATATTAACTTATTTCTTGCTATCAACAACAATGCAATTAATTCCCCTCAATAAAGATTGTTTTTGCAAAAGAGCAATAAGGTGCCTCTGCAGGGGGCATCATTATCATTAAATAATCACACCCCAGGAGATGCGAGGCACTCTGCTGCACCATGTACATTTTAGCACTCCAGAGTATGATTAGTTTGTGTTAACCACACCCCAGCATAGCTAATTGGGAAAAGAATCTATAAACTGAGGAGACTTCTGTATTTATTTTATTATATTTTTGGAACTGACAGTGAAACTGGGAAGTTTCTCGCCAGTCCCACGGCAAAGGTGGCCAGGCCTGACCCAGCCAGGCAGCGTCTTCCTACGGCTGCAATCGAGGCAGAAGGAGCCCGTAACGCCAACTTGCCGTGGTAATGCATGTTAATATCTGCATCCTCAAAAAATTATGTGAACGAATCCCCATGCATAACAAGGAGTTATGACTTTGGGATGCTATGTTTTTCTATAAAAACCAAAAGAGGCCCAGCTGTCCTGTGCATATATGCAGGAAAACAGACACACAATATTTTAATGGAATTGCTGCTTCTGATCTGCTGGATGTTTTATGTCACTTTGGACAGTCTGCTGTGATATATGGCAAACTTTTGAAAATGGATGGATTTTTTAAAAATATATATACTTTCAGAACACAGAAAATTGCTTTGCATGGTGCCATAGTTGTCCTGAGGCCTTGGTGGTTGGTTTTTTTCTGTTTAAAGCAGTAGTCTTTGCCATAGAACGCATCCTGGAAATTGGATACTCCTATTGTGAATGGAAGTTACGACGATTGTACTCTAGATCTTCTATCTTCCCTTGCTGAAAAGATCATGGAAGAAAATGATGGAAGAATCATGGTTTGCACACAGTCTGATTGTGAATAAAGCAGAAACCAGCTCATCAATTTGGAGACAAAATTTCAGCCGCAGGCATGACTGCAAAGACAAGCACATAGGCACAGGATCCGCACTGTCTATCTAGAGCCATGTGCGAGGGTAACGGAGCTCAATACCTATCCCAGGGTGAGTCAGGCCTCCCTGCTGGAGACGTACCAGCCCTTTTCCAGGATACTACATGCCCCCCATTACTTTCTGCAGATTTAAGGGAGGGGGGAGCTGCAAGAGAATGGTGTCTCTTTAAAGAGATGCTGGGGACACCACGGAGATGTCCCACTCGGGTGCTGAGGGCAGACATCCCGGACAAGGCCACATGACCAGTGACAAAGAAGATGCCATAGTCACTTGAAGGCTGTGAGAAACTATGACTACAAGAAGTCCCTACTACATGCAAGCCCTCCAAGGGTAGGGTATGACTGGTAGACCTGTGTGGAGGAGACCAGTGAGCAGCATTAGCTGCTTGTATTACTAGCTTGGACTATCTCTGTATTCGGTGCTGTCATCCATTTCTTCTCATCGGTTTAAAGAAGAGACTGAAAATTTTCTGTAGGACGTATAGGCTAGATGCACCAAGTCTTAGCAAAGTGCCCTTGTTCCTCCTCAGCAGCCAAGAATTTCACTGCGTGCAGGGGTGTCATTAAAGCTGAATTATCGAAGCTTCTCCCATTTACTGATCAGACCAAGTCGAACAATGGCTGTTCAAGAGAATAAAACAAAAATGAGAAAGGAATTAGAGATACAGGAATTCAAATGAAGCAAACAATACCATGTGCATGAGCAAGCAATATACTTTTTGTTAACACAGGTTATTTTATAATCAATATTTAAAGTCATTTTATCAGTAAGCGTAACCGATACTTCATGACTATGTATGTGTAGCCAGTAAGCTATAGATTTATAAATACGAGGGTTATCATGACTTCAGTGTAGCAAGGCACAGCCGTTTTAAAATTGAAATTGTCAGATTTTATCAGTCATCTCTTTCCACAGGATAATGTAACTTTACAATTACTTAGCTCATAAAGAACTAATTTCATTCAGCTTCCAATAAATACTTTCAAAATAGGAGTCTATGGCAAGATTTCTTGAGTGGTCGAATCATGAACAATAATGGCCATACAGACTTTGTAGGAAAGTCTTGATAATGAGATTAATACCTGCAGGCTTCCCACACAAAGATTTAGTTTTATAAGCAATTAATAATAACCTCTTTTTTCTATTTTTTGTGTATTACAAAAGAAAATAAGTTATTGATTTCAACCGCAAAAATAACTATTTGCATAACATTGTTGATTGTGTGTTCTAGTAGCACAATCAGAATTAATTGGAGCAAAATATTTTATTATTTTTAAATGGGTAAAGATTTTATATATATTAGCATTTGTACCCGATTAGAACAGTCTGTTTACCAGCACCATTAGGAGCACAGATCAGATTACCATATTCAATCCACGCTATGGCATAAAGCTTTCCTGTTGGCACGTCTGTACTGACTTGTGGGTAGACCTTTGAAAGCTTTCCTAAACTTCAAACACGATGAGTATCAGCAACTATCACTTATTACATTCTAGATTTCATGTTCTTAATTAAATATTGAGGGTGAACCAGCACACGTTGTGATCTATGGGAATTTTGCTCCTTATTTCCATTTACTTTACCTGATAAACCCTGTTCTTCCCTCCATGTTTGTATGTGGGAGGAAGCTCATCCTGCAGAAGGTCAGTCAGAGCATCTAAGTTTAGTCTACGTAAATAGCTGATGGAGGAAGATCACCTGCCTTTAGGTGGTGCTTCTACTCTCAGGAGGGAAGGAAGTCAGATGCTTGCAAGTTAGTCAGCCTGGATACGCTCTTCACCTGCAATAGGACAAAGCTGGAATTCTGGGATGAAATAAAATAATTCACACCATACTTCATCTTTCTCAATTCAGTATGTTTCTACACAGATCACATTTGCTATGAAACCAAATATAAACCTTATTTTATCTTTAAATTGTATGCATGATTATCTTAAATTACCTGTTTTGTGAGAACAGCTTTTCTATGATTATAATGGTTTCAAATGTAAAACTAAGGCAAGCTAGTGATACCATTTTTAAGTTGATGAACTAGTCATGCAATATACTGCACTCATTTAAACATTTATATTCATACTCAGGCCCTCAGTCTGAGTAAACACCAAATCCTTTCTAGTTCCCAGACTGAAAGACTTTTTTCAGTAGCTTATTTTCTAAATGAATTCATCATGAACCAAATGACTGACATCACACTGAGCGAGAGCTTTGGTAGTGTCTACGCTCATCTGATGTTCTGCTCCAGCCACCAGCAACCAGACAGCATGCGTGCTTTGCTGGGCCAGGTGTCCCTGAGAAATGCAAGCCATCTTCTGCTCGAAACAGCAGCAGCAGCAGATTGCTGTAGCTGGGAAACTGGAGGAATACTAGTATATTAGATGAAGAAATGGATTACTCCATGTGCATGGTAAGAATTTACAGATTCTGAGAAATGATGTTTTAAAAACCAAGCTGATGCCAGGACTGGACTCCGGTCTCCTTAGGTTCGGTGTTTCGCGGTTGGCAGCGAGCTCCAGCAGCAGCAGCAACACTTCCAGGATCTCTCTTCTCTACCCAGTGACTTATTTTTTCAAGGATACTAACTACTTTATTTTTGACCCAGCTCTCCCCTGCTGAATTTGGTTCTTGAATTGAAATTGACTTCTTGAATTAAAAACTTCTGGGGAAGATGGGCAGGGACACAGACACGCAGTTGTATCAACCCTTGCTTTCCACAGTACATGCTCACCTTACGCTTCCCAGCTCAGTCATCATCAGAATATTTGGGTTTGGTTTTTGTCTAGCTGGGTTATGCACAAATTTTGGACTGTCACCAACTCAGGAGAGGGATCTCACCTGATCCGTTTTCTCATGTTTGCTTTCCCTGAACAGCTACCAGCTGAAATAGCTGCAATCAGAGAATTAACCAGAGAATTTCCAAATCTTCCCACAGCAATTAACATAAAAATAAGAAAAAAGAGTGGGACAGAGAGAATGCGCACAAGCGCGCCTGTGTGTGTTTGGGGAGATTCATGGACGTTAGGTTTTAAAGATAAGTACTACTTAGGACTATTTGGTGCCCCAGTATTTGAATGGCTCAACTTACTAATGCGAAAAAGCATTTTAAACTCAAACAACTATAGCAGGTTCTTGAATTTCAGCTGGTTTGAATATTTGAAATCCCTGATAGGCTGGCTAGTCATCCAGCATGAATAGAAACAAAATAAAATGACATGGGACCAGTACATGCGCAGATTAACTACAGGCACAGAAAGCACAGAGGGGAAAAAGCAGTAAGAAATTAAAGGAAAATTCTAAATACCTAATAAATCTGAGAATTTCATAAACATTCCACACAGAGGAAAGAAACAAAATATGGCAACTAAATTATGCATTCAGAATCGTATGCTTAACTGGGATACTTCACACTTGGATTTTGGTGAATGCTGCTTTTAATTCCATTGCAGATGTTCGTATTCATAACACGGACTATGCCCAAATTTAGCCAATATCAAACTGCTTTTATAAGTGTACTACAAATATCAAATGCCTACAAAAGAGGCCAGAATTAAAAAGTAGAGAATGTAAACTGGACTGTGAAAGAGGAGAAGAAGAATAGATGAAAATAATTTTTAGAAACACCAGTTCTTGGAAAAATCACTATTAGCAAATTATCAGTTGCTTCTTCAAATAATAAGACTTTTAATCAATATGCAAAAAAAAAAAAAAAATCAATCTAATCTCTCATTTTTATCCTTCTTTCTTTTGCCCTCATATTTTATGTACAGTAACTCACATTTCTCAGCCCACTGTGTAGCTATGAACTGAAATCAAACATTCAGACAGTAAACGAAGCTGCAGTTTGTATTTATAATGCCCCTATATCTATGTATATATATATTACACAATCTCAATCTCTGTTAAAAAAAAAGCGGCAGTTCAATAGAAAGAGATCATTTTATTAAAAAATCATGAATGCAACTGCACTCATTCAACCTTAGAAATGTTTTGATGGCTTTTCAGCACTGCAATATATTTAGATGGGAATATGTCATTAATATAAACAGCAGAATAGAAACTATTAAACTAACACAATTTAAAACTAAGCAAACCTGAGTATTTGATTAAAGTTTTTGTACATTCTATACACTTGAACAGGTAACATAGAAGCATAATATTTTTGTTGATTTTTAATTTGTTAGAAGTATTACACTTGAAAAGCTAAATTTTCAGTAGTTTGTATTTAGAAATTAGAAATCTGGTCCTGTAGGAGCTTCTTCAGTCTGATTTTCCTAGCTATATTCTGAATTTCAAGAGAAGTCTAAGACAAAAAGCAGTAACGAAGCACACTATAGGAACCACCTCCTTTGTTAGAAATCAACGCTAAATGTGCTGAGTTTGAGTCAGTGTATGTTTGGTAACTTTCAGTGATAAAGACAAAATCCATATATATTTAATGGATACAAAATTTTCTAGAAGATTTGCAAATAAAACACTACGGTTAAAAAGGTCATGCATTAATATGTAGTCTAGCCTTTAATGGATGTGTTTATTTTTCTAGACTGAATAATTAGCTGAGCATTTTTTCCCCCAGAATAACATTGCATTACACAAGTGCAGGAAACTGCTTATGGAAAACAATTTAAATTATAGCTCGTATGCAGTGCGTGCAATAACTGTGCTCCTATCTCTGGGATATTAGGGGTAAATTTTTAAAGCAGTGCACAGAACATAATCTTGTTATTTGCTAACTGGATTTGTGTGCTTAAGACTCACACACTGCTTTGAAAAATTACCCCTTCAGAAGATTGACCTGGGCGAGGAACAGGAGTTTTAAACCTGGATTGAAACTGAAGTTGTAACCTAGCTTGGCAGCAAAGGCTGGCTTAGCAAAATGACTTACTGTAGTAATACTACCGTTTGAATGGCCAAATTAAAGAAACTAATTCTTATTCTAATCACATCCAGTGGAATTCTGATATGCTGACACCCAAAATTATGGCTCTGTCATTAGAAAGAGAATGAGTGGGAATGTTTTGAAATTTTTTCTCTAAATTATGAAATAGACAGTGCCTAAATGACAAGATATGACATTTTTGTTTTTTGATTATACAGTTAAAAGTTTTTAGTACTAGGCTTAATTTCAAGGGTGAATTTCATCAAAGTGGATCTAATCCAAATGAAATACCTTTAAGATTCTTACTTCTTCAACTATTAGAGATCTATCATGTCTACTGCATGAAGCCTCATTTTCATGTTAGAACAGATGGGCAAAATTGTCATTAACAGAAACTGACAACTCTAAAACTGAAATATAGATTTAGAAAGGAATCTAATGAATTAAATCAATGTTATTGCAATGAAAGCCAAAGAAATTAATAGTGATTTGTAAAGTTACCCCGTATTTTAACCTCAGTATATTTTAGTCAGTGCAATTTTAACATTCACAATACCTTTTCAGATTCATTGTTAATGTCTTACTGCGTAATACACTCTTGTCTTAATATATCATCCACTCTTAGGAGAGTCGAGGACGTTGGGCTCTGTTCAACCAGACCAGTCTGCGAGATGCTGAGAAAGACAACAATCCCAGTTTAGTTGCATTTCCCCCTGCCTTGCAGCACAGAGGCAGTGGCACTACGGTGTTTCATGCATTTCTAATCAAAATGACTTGCAAGGATGGAGTGGCTCAAAACCCACTCAAGACTCAGTTTTCAGTAAGCTTCTTTAAAGTATGTGGGTCATTTATTTTCAGCCCTCTAGCCCCAAAATAAAATATTTTCCAGCTAATATGTCAATAGATATGTTTTGTTTCATTTGCATACCTAACAATAACAGTTAAGATTCTTGATATAGCACATACAGGAATGAGGACAAGTACCTTCACATTGTCCAAGGACACTTCGTTGTGAAACTACGGAAGCTAGAAGGCAATGTATCAGATGGATATAAATTAATTACCATAGTCGGAAGACTCAGCCCAAGTTGCAAGGGGAGCAGAAGCAGCACACTCAAAAGTCTTCCCAGGCTAAATGGCTGCAAACTCTACAAGCTAAGTTAGAACTGCTCTCCCGACGCTCATAAGCTTCACAGCTCCTGGTTTAGGCACCTTTCTACAAGATAACTGTTTTCCGTTTGACCCTTTTTCTTTCTCAAAAATGAAGGGCTGTTTAAAGCAGCAGACTACCAAAAATAAGCAATTCTTAGATATAGCCCCCTTTACTTTTGCATGTATGAGTAGGTAGCTGCATTTTTTAAGTAGTGCCAATGTTTATTCGTATTGCAAGGCTAGAAGTAAAATAAGGAAAACAAAGTAAACTGCACGGCTGAAAGCAAATGCCAGAAATGGGTGCTGAAAACTCTCACCCATCAGCCTGATGGAGAATTCAACAAGAGAAACAAGACCTGTGCCACTGGTGATATTAAAATGGATCTAACAAAAAGAAAAGAACCATGTGTGCTTGCTGTCTTTTTCAGTAACAGGAAGGTTTTGGAAGGGGAAGAAATGCAATATTTGAGCTGAATCCTTTAAACCCAATTATCTGCCATTTTTAGCTGCATTTCAAGCCACAACATCATAAAACTGTAGCTTTGCATGTCATGTTTCAGCAACTGCTGTTTATAACGTCATGCAAGACCAATAACATATTTGATTGTACAGAAGTATTTATTCAATTATCTATTTTACCCAATAAAACGTTGACTATGTTTTTTCCCAACGGGTTTATATCACCTCCCGGTCCTCAGCTTCTTAGCATCTCTTGACTCCCTTGCTTTTGTAAAGCCAGCGCTCTTACTGCATCTTGCTTTTCACCCTCCTTTGCTAGTGGGCAAAACCCAAGGAGAAGTTAGAAGGGGTGTGCAGATTGCAGTGCGCTGGTCAGCGTGGGGATGACAACAGGCAGAGAGCACTCTCCTCCCCTCACCCTGACTTTGATCGTTAAGTCACCAGAAAGCACAATATGTCAGCTTAGTTTCTATTGAGATCCTTAAAGAATCTCAAAATGTATTCATGATACTGGGTCTGGAATTTGCGTAAGGACATAGTCTTAGGATCTCGTCCGACACGACTGAACAGTCATCAGCTGACTGACAACTCACTCACCATACACGCATGCAAAATAGGAAAGAAACATCAACTGTTTTGAAAAATAAGATCTGTGGAAGAGAAAGAATCAGAAAATTATTTCCAAAGCTCAGAGACTTAATAATGAAGGCAGTGTTCAAAAGATACTTAAAGAGCATTACAGACAGAGTAAGGGTTTAAAGCGCTATTTTTAGTAATGTTCAATAAAACATGCATCTGCTATATGTTTTTGATTTTATGAGGAAGCTTTTTCTTCCTGACACTACAGCGGGTTTGTCAAACTTCAGTCTAGTACAAATCATTTGATTGAAAAGTGCAACAGAGGCACAAACAACAGGATCCCACCTCTAGAAACCTCTTTTTGTTTCAAAAAATTTCCATTTGGATTCAGAGGCTGAGGATCAAGCCAAGTAAAAATACAGCATTCCATTGAAATGGAGATGTTTTATTAAGAGCAATCTCTTGCCAGCAATATCCGTTATTCTCCCCACATGCAGCAAACTTGCCCATACATTTTTTAAATGCAACTAACCTTTGTTTATTAAACAAATCAATCTAAAATAGAAAGTGTTATTTTAATTGCAGTTTTGCATTTAACAAGGCAGCACAAAGATTTGGCTGGGAATTTACCAGGCGCTTTCCCGGGGGCTAAACCCCTCAGACCCTGCCAGGCTCCCCAAGTTTTCCCCCCTCTCCCCGTGCTGGCAGAGCACCACAGTCAGTTTTTAGGTATGCAGCACACCCTTCACCTTGACTCACTTGTTCATGCATTTGCTACCCCCTATTTACATAGATTACGCCCGCCCGTGCCGCAGTGCCAGCCATGTATATTTCCACAGGCTCGGCTGCCCAGCCTTTCCCTCTTGCTCGGCTTGGGGGCGAGCACCCTGGCTCCCGCAGGGGTGGGGGCACCCCGAGCCCCCGTGCCAGGCATGCACGGCGGGGCGGGAGAGCCAGGAAAGGGCACTCGATCTTTCCGGCAGAGCTCAGCTCAGCACGGTGTGCCACAGCAACTGCCTCCCACAAAATGTATGCAAGGCAGTGATCTATTTTACTCCATATGATTAGTGCTAGACTAACTGTTCAAAGGGAAGCCAATGCTACTTCGCTAATTTAGTCACATACAATATTAGATCTTTGAAATATGCCTTATGTACAGCCTGCATTACCTTTTACAGACAAATACAAAAACATGGTCAACATTTGCAGTAAAATTATCATAGAAATGCCATCTGAAACCTTATTTCCTTTTACAATGTGCATTTCACAAATAACTTGTATTAAAATTATGTTTTACAGGGCAGAAATAGAAAACAAATACTCCTAGTAATTTAAACAGGCATTTGCATAACATGACTAAAAACACGTTAGAAAAAGTTCTGCAGCTGGAAGAGTGAGGTAAAAATACAGATACAGTGATTTTAACACTGAATGGAAAAATGCCTTTTAGCTGTCGTAATTAGTGAATTAAAGTGTGCTTTCATCAAAACCATTCTAACTAAGATTACTATTATTGTTCTTATGTACTGCTTCCTGCTTGTTAAATAGCATAATATTAGTAACAGGTAAATCACAGATCTCCAGAAAATCTCTTCACTGAAGCATCACCCAAAAATATTACCTTATTCAAGCCTTCGCCTTGCAAAACCCACTTCCTATAATGACAAATTGTTATTTACAAAGCTACACCGTTGCTCAAAGTGTTTTAAGATTAATTATGCCTTGTGTTTAAAAATTGGATTAACCCGTGACGCTGGGGAGTTCACAGGAGCACACGGAGCAGAGCGATGCCCAACCCAGCCTTTTTGGGGACCCGGGAGCGCTGCGGGTGGGTGCCGGCCAGGAGGCTGCTCTCGGCACACAGGGTGACACAGAAGGTGGTGTCATTCATGGTGGGGGTGAAATTATAAGTAATTAGGGACAGATTTGCTACAAGAATAACAGAGGAAATTAAGGCAGATGCACGGGGCCTGCAAGAGCAACCGGGAGCAAGCGCCACTGGAGGAGAGAAGGAAGAAGCGATGGTCACTCCCTGGGAGCTGAAGTAAGATTATCAATGTACTTCAGATAGGCCACATCAGATCCCAGCTTAGATGAGATCGGATTAGAGATTTTAAGCCTCTGGCACAAAAGCCTTATATGGAGGACTTCTCTGACAGTCTATAGGAACTTGCAGTCTCATTTTAAAAAATTGTGCTATTCTCTACAACACAGAGATTCTTAAATATTTAAAAGCCTTCTCCATTGGTTGTTCATCAGATTGATTATGATGCATATTTCAGCAGTTTTTTTCTAAAAATGCTCATCAGAGGATCAAGAAACGAGGTGTTCTGTGTGCTTTACATTGATTCACACTATTTCATTTTAATTCCAAAATACCGAATTCAGAAAACTGCCAAGAAAACAAAGCAGGAAATGTTTGTGTTTTGCTGTACGTTGCATATGCTCTATGGTAACCAAGAACACAAAAGAAATAGATGATGCTGCATTCCTCAGCCTATCACTCGCTAGCTAGGCAAGCAGAGGAGTAAAAACCAGTAGCACTATAACTTCCCCGAGTACCTGCATGTTTTTTCTTCTAACTTGAGAAATAAAAAACCTCCAAGCTTCACGTGCTACTTGCCTTGTTAGAGGTCTCCCACTCAAATGAAATTTAAGTATAATTTCATCACCAAAAAATAAAGCCATCCATATCTCCTGATAACTAGCCTCAAACTGGACCAGAAAGTTTTATAAACCTTTGTGAAGGCCTTGGGTTAAAAAGGTCACTTTGTCTTTGCCTCTGCCTTTGTGAGAAAACCAGAATCAGGCAATTTTGTTTCGTTTGTACTTTCCAGGATTGGTCAAATGTCTCTCATCACCATATAAACCTGGCATTCATGTCACCTTTGAGGCACTGGTTTCTTCCTATGTTATTTTCCCTTCTAAACTACCTTCACAAAACATGGTACCAATAATTGAATGAGTTTATTAGTGATATCTTGGTGATTAAGAGGAAAAGAAATGTATTCTTGACATTGTACATTCTCAAATAGTGTCATCAAAACCAAGCGTTATCCCTCAGTCCGGAAACTGGCTTTAGGGTATTGAGATCTATTTAGCTGGAACGCTACTCATTACACAAGTCAACGTAGTTTCTTCCTTAGGGCTTTCTCATCCTTCCTCCCACCCAAAGTAAACCTTTATTCAGGAAAAGCCTTGTAGGGATTTTCCACCCCACCCCTCCATGTTTGAAAATAGATATCAATGCACCATAATGGTTCTAATTTTGTTTTTATTCTAACCGAAGACCATGCAACAAAAGCAGGCTTATTTAATTCCATTAATGTTAAAGGTGGGTAGACAATGGTACCTTTGTTGTGTCATGAGCAGTCTTGAGGCTAACCAAGAATGCTTATGTTTGAGGTTACACTACAAAAAAGTTAAAGCTGATTTCTGTTCAATGAAACCATTGCGGGTCTACCAATGATGAAAGCTACTATGTGAATAGTGACTTTTTTCTTCTACTCAGCCCATTATCTAAAATGGTTAGACGTGTCTGTGCTTTTAGCGGACTCCAGTGCAGATACTTTGGGAATAAAGATCTTTCTAGCAAAGCTATGAAAGGTGATCATTGGTGTTAATACACACTACTGGAAAAAAAAAAAAAATGGAAAGAGCTAATTCTCAGCCGAAGAAGAATAATTGCAATGGAAAACAAAAGGTGAGCATCCTAGACGAGTTGTTTTCTTGCCTCTCCAGTGCATTTTAAGGACAGATAAAGGGTATTCTACAGAAGAAATACTTCAGAAACAAAAAAAGGCCTCAAAAATAGCCCCAGGAAGAGAAAATTAGCTTTCCAGTAGTATATGTCAGTTTTATGCCCCACATCTAAGCAGTTCAAATGAACTTGCACTCAGACGTTATTAGATATTGGTGCCATGGCATTTATATTTCCAAGTATGCAAGGCACACGTGCACACTAGCAGAAGCACCAGGTCTAGAGGGCACCATTATATTCCTATTTATTTCCCCAGTTACAGCAGGCTACAAATGCATGCTATTGATGGTTATTTGTCTCACATTGCAGACACTCAGCCCTAGAATCTTTATCTCTCATTTGTAATTTTTCTATTTTAATGTTCTCTGTCACCGAGAGTGCTGCCAGTCTGATTATTCCTGGCTTGCATCCCCTCACTTGAAACAGTTTCCACCCACTATTTGGTTCAAAACGTTAGTGACCAAAATTTCACCCAGAACTTGAAAAATGAAAAATGGAAAGACCAACTATAGTGAAGAATTTAGAAGTCCCAGAAGTCTGCCTCCAAGCAATAACCGTTTGCTGTTTGCACCTCCCAGCCCACAAGAAATTCAGCGGGCAAAGTCAAGACAGAGACCCCACTCATCTCTTCTTTGTGTTTGCAACACCAATTGCAGCTCTGAATTGATAACCATTATTGATGTTAGAGATCAATGAGATTAAGCATGTGCTTAACTTTAATCACATAAATAAGTCCATTTCTGAATCTGGGCAGCGTTATTCATCACTGGGCAGAACTGAGCTCTTGCTTGATAATTAACACTTCATTTGCTTTGCCATGGTCAGTGGCTCCCACATATCGTATGAAGAATTATATATATTAAGAGCCAAGTTCAGAATCTAGAGTCAAGTATATTCTTATCTGGCAAAGTTTATCATATCAGGAACAGCCTGAAATTATTGGTATTGTTCAGTCTTTGCTATAGTGATGGGATGCAACTTTACAAAGAGTCAAGTAGGAGAATGAAATCTGGTCAGAGGACCTGCATGAATTAATATTTGTGTAATTAACCAAGCTGTATGAATTCCACTGTTGGATTCAGTTTCCCTTCCCATTAACATTCTTTTATACTTTCTGTATAAAAGTCTTGAATTGAACACTGAATAGTTTTTTCTTCCTCTCACAAAAAATATTATAGTTAAAGCTGTTGTGTTCCCAGAATTTAAATCAGGTAGAAATACTCTTGTGCAAAAGATCTGAT
Organism: Ciconia boyciana; assembly: GCF_034638445.1. NCBI lineage: Eukaryota > Metazoa > Chordata > Aves > Ciconiiformes > Ciconiidae > Ciconia > Ciconia boyciana. Next base: position 32,849,970 of record NC_132942.1, on the reverse strand, counting down.
CATTTTATGAGAGTTTTTTTTAAATCAAAGTTAAGCATATTTGACACACTAGGAGAATTTAATCTAAATTTCTAATTATTCAAATACAGACTAAATGCTGCTTTACTATTTAGTATATCTTCATTAATTATCAGTGTTGAGGAACGCATTTTAAGAAGTTCAGGAAGTTTTGAAGGCACTTTTTTAGTGATACAAGAAATCTCTCAAGTTTTTAAGAACATCACCATGATTAAATAAACATTTCATTTTATGCTTTAATTTTAACTCAGCTGAGTCGACAAGACAGAGTGGTAAAGAAGTCTTCATGGATAAAATTATCCAAGAAACAAACAGAACTGAAGAAAATACAAAACTTGCAAATACTTTTGTTTTACTCTAATTGCTTAGAAATCAACTGCTACAGGACATAAATATCTGAATTGATTTTCAATGCTAGACACCACAATTCTGAAAGGGAAAATGATATTTTTTTAAATTTACAAACTTCATTAAAAGCCTGCACACATTTCGATCCCACTGAAACAAACTTTAATGTTCTGTATTGTGGAAGACAACGCCCTGTTCATCTCCTCACTCATTTGTGCATTACTCATGGAAATGGGACTGTGTGACCATTTCAAGAGCTATGTTTCACTTGTGGGTTAAAATAAGATAAATAAGTAGCCATTCACAAGAACAGCCACACTGGTACAAGCACCTTGGTCACATATTGTTAGCACTGCGTAGCTTTGGATGTTTAAAGGAAATGATCAGCGAGCAGACCACACCCTGGAAATATTTCCACACATTAAAATATGGTCTTCTTCCTGAAACAAAGCTTGGAGTTCTCAACTCTCTGGCCACAAAGATACCTTCTTTATTAGAAATAAATTAATACAAAGTTGACTTTGCACTACTGATGTTGCCAGGAAGCTCTTACAAAACGCAAGTATCAAGGAACAAAAAACCTAGCCTTCAATAGTGCATAAACTGTTTGGGAGCAAAGCCTTAGTCTGGAGTCAATCATGGCTTTAATGGCTCACATTCGCACTGATTTGCAGTTGAGAAATAGGAGACGTCACCGAGCACATTGCACAAGAAGCTGATTTCCAGCCTAGCGATGTTCATGGAGCCAGTGAAACGGGAATGTGAAAATGCACACTAAGTGCAGTAGGGGAAATAAAATAGCAAAATAGACTGCAAGTACATTGACTAAATGTAGGTGCGTAGGACTTTGTCAATTGTATGTACATGCCGACATGCTCTTGCTACGACACATCCGTAGACGATCCATCACTCAGAATGTGCCTCATGTCCCATGAAGGACAACAGGCAGCAGATAAATCTGGTCTAGTCCATATGGTGTGGAAAAAGCCTTTTTCCCTGGACTAAAGATTAACGGCAATTGTCAGAAATCTTAACAGGGGCCAATGTAAAGATAATTTTAAACTTACAGAAATTCTTAAACACTTCATCATGCCTTGTCATGAAGTAATAATCACATGCAAAAGCTGGATTTACTGTTAGACGGTCTACAGAAAAAAAGAAAAAAAGAAAAAAAGACAGAGGAATACACTTAAAGCTGAACTGGCTTGCATTTCCCAGTGGTCTTGACAGCCCGACAAAGCAGCAGCAATGCCACTGCCCAATGTTAAATACGATCTACAAAGACCAAAGCACACAGCCCAGAGGCAGAGCCCAGGACAATGTTTGCATTCCCTCTGAGCCGAAGCATTCCACGGGCAGGCTTCAGCCTCCCAGGAAAACACACCACAGCATTCAGCGGCTGCCTCTAACCTCTGGTTTTCTTCCAGTCAGAACCTCTCCCTTCTTCCAGCTCTTATTGCAGCCAGGGTTTCCCAGTAGCTTTCCCCCTCCTCAGTCAGTGCCAGTCTCTGAAACACTTTTCTTTTCCCTTTTTTCTCTCTTTTCCTCTTTTCCCTCATTTTATTCTTTTTCCTGACTTCCTATAAAATGTTTGAATTGTTGCTTAAAAGAGTGTCAATCACCCATGACCTTTAAAGGAGTGTCCTTTTAAGAGATGGGGAGGACTTGTTTGGAAGGAAGGAGCAGCATTGCCTGAGACAGCAGATGGGCCACCAGGTAGTGTGGATGGGCTCCTCAGGAGTGGCAGGGCTGGACACCAGAATACAGTAGAAGACCTCACCATGACTTCCCATGGCCCTCACTCACGTCCAGGATGGGCCACAGAACCCATAAGTAGGTCAGTAAGCTCCCAGAAAAGCCCCAAACCACAGCAACACTAACCAAAATGGGACAGGAGCAGGGCAGGCAGCAAGCCCAAATTCCCTCCACACCTTGGTGAGGCAGGATGACCCATGGCATTGCTGGGCTGAACATGGCTATAACTACTCCCCAGGACTCCATACACAAACATGGTGTTTCCGAATATAAATAAATAAATACATATATATAAGAGAGAAAATTACAGTAAGAAAACACAGTCTGCTAGACAGATTATATGAACAGAGGAAGCATGCCAAAAGTGGTTGCTGTTTAATTTCAGCATACATACTGCCTCAGGTACAAACAAAAGTCTCAAGAATCCTATTTAAAGCTCTAATCAAGCTCTTCATTTATTTTCTAATTTGTAGAGCCTGATCCTGCAACATCCAGATGAACAAGAATCAGGAAGAGAAGAGATGCAGGTCCAGGCTGTGGTCCACCTGCAACACGCTCTCGGCACACCACAGACATCTGAGGTAGGACTTCACCCAACCTGCAGCACCACAAAGCATGGGAAGCATCTTACCAATGAGGCTGGTGACATACAGCCACCCGCACAGCAGACCAGGCAGCGGGGCTGTGCTGGCCTCTGATTTCACAAAAAAACAACTTTACTTCCCCTAGCTGCCTTTTTGTCTCCCTGCCTTTAACCTTTGGGATTGTCTTTAGTGCTCAAATACTTCTTTTTTTTTTTTTTTTTTTTAAATACACTGCCAGAAGCTCGGTGCCCAACACAGAGGTCAGCCTCAAGCTTATCCTCACTACTATCCAAAGGAGTAAAGCAGTTTGGATATACATACCTGACACTAGCTGGAAACACGGTAGCTCAGATATCAACATCAAAATGTCTACTGGGCCACCACGGTGGTAAAACAGCTACTGAAAAGAGGGCGAGTTCATTTACAACCAGTGTGGGACCATCTATGCAAGGTATTCCCATAACATGGGCAACCGCTAACCACTTGCCCAGTTGGCTTTGGAAACAGGGCTCTTGCTTTTTTTCCCCCCCTATTATTTTCCATCAGGCTGCTTTTAAAGGGCATTAATTGGATAAAATCCAACATACTATCAAAGTTGCCTTCCTAACAGGTGTCATACACCACAAAAAGAAATGTCTAGTCTTTTCAAGAGACACCCAATATGCTTCAAATAATTCCTTCTCCATTTGTTGTTTAAAGAATGACTTCTTTTAATCACTACTGAAAAAATAAACAAGAGATCATTATTTTTCATTTTGTATTTTTAAATGGATTCAGATGAAGAATCAAGAGGAAACCTTGTCACTTCTTTGTTCTTATGAAAGATCTCAGACTGAAAATACCCAGTGCTCTCTTGTTATTGTCAAACCTACAGCAATTAAGGAGGTGGTCTTAGGAGATAAATAGAGTAGTGATTAGGAAGGTGGTCTTAAGAGATAAATAGGACAGTGATGCTTCACCTCACTGTTCAAATAGAGGTTTCAATAAAGCAATGCTGACTTTTTGCAGAGGAATGATTTTGCTGGCTTTGAGCTTTAGGATATCAGCCATCCAGAGAAATCTTTTGACATCAGGATGAGATCTACTATAGGTAGCACTTAATCCTTTAAGACCAAAGGATTAAGTCAGTTGACCAGGAAGAGAAATTAGATTTAACACCTGGAAAATTCAAAGCACTTCCAACCTTCTCATTCCAGGGTTACTCTCTCTCATAGTCCAGACAAGAACACTTATACAGTTTAGTTTCTACATTTAACAGAAAAATAAACAAATTTATATTGATCTAAAGCAGAAAGCAGAAGACCTGGTGAGGAGATGATACTGAAATATCACAAAATGGACTAACAAACATTTGAAGTAGAGGTGCAGAAGATGGGGGTCTTCATAATTCCAGGACAGAGAAATGCATGCCCCAAACCACGTTAGCATTCATGAAAAAAAAAAAAAAAGAGAAAGCATGAAATATGTGTGCTGGACGTGGTGGCCACATGCAAGACTTGGGAACTGTTGACTATTCTGCTGTGAAATAGCAGACTATCTCTGTTTACTTTGTTGCTAACCTAGTTGTGCCCTATGAAATCTCCCTTTCAGATGGCCTGCGCTCTTTGCCGGCCTTGTCCAGGCTCACATGTCAGTCAGCATGAACAATTACAGCAGCTACAGACACACAGAGTCCATGAGACCTAAAATACATGTCAAATGTAATAGTAAATGTCCTGGTTTCAGCTGAGATAGAGTTAATTTTCTTTATAGGGGCTGGTATGGGGCTATGTTTTGGATTTGTGCTGAAAACAGTGTTGATAACACAGAGATGTTTTAATTGTTGCTGCACTGGTCAAGGACTTTTCAGCTTCCCGTGCTCTGCCAGGTGCAGAAGAAGCTGGGAGGGGACACAGCCAGGATAGTTGATCCAAACTGCCCAAAGGGCTATTCCATACCACATGACGTCATGCTCAGTATAGAAAGCTGGGGAAGAAGAAGGAAGGGGGGGACATTTGGAGTGACGGCATTTGTCTTCCCAAGTAACCATTACGCGTGATGGAGCCCTGCTTTCCTGGAGATGGCTGAACACCTGCCTGCCCATGGGAAGGAGTGAATGCATTCCTTGCTTTGCTTTGTTTGTGTGCGCGGCTTTTGCTTTACCTATTAAACTGTCTTTATCTCAACCCTCGAATTTTCTTACTTTTGCTCTTCCGATTCTCTCCCCCATCCCACCAGGGGGGAGTGAGCGAGCGGCTGCGTGGTGCTTAGTTCCTGGCTGGGGCTAAACCACGACAGTAAAAAAAATAAAATAAAAGGAGTCTAAGAAGAAAAAATAAACCATTTTTTATCTAGGAAAGAAAATAATATTTGACCCCCAATATGGCTTTGCTGAGTTTATGCCATGAAGGTTCATTGCTCTGGGGTGTTATCCTTGCCACCAACATACAAAACATCCCGGCTTCACGTTTGTTGTTCTGGGCAGTCCTCAGATGGGCAAAGTGAGCCACAGCAAAGCACCAGCTCTGTAATACAGCAGTTACTATTATTGATTTAACTGGTTTGTTTATGCCTATGTTTAATTGGCTATGTTAATAGCATTTTAATCCACTTTTCACTTGTATGTGGCTGATAGCGCAACACTTGTTTGGCTGCAGTGACATTTTCTCACCATTGCTATCTGTCATCAAGGACCAGGCCAGCACTGTGATACTAACTGACGATCCCAAATGTTTTGTTTAATTAGGTATAATTTACACTATACTGTATAATTCCACAGCAATGGCTGATAAATCTTCTATTAAATAGGCAAAACCATGAAAAACCTTTAATCAAATAGCAAAGATTTCAGTCATCTTTTAACACCAATATTTAGCATTTCTAAACATTCAAATGTAAGATTAATGAGAACTAAGTAAAAAAAACCTGCTGGTGAAGTTGGAAAATCCCCTTTAAAGTTTATGCCAAGCAGTGTATCACTAGAAGATCAAGCAACTCAGTTACCCAAGGTATTCATGCTTAGAAATATTCTCTCCATCACAGTTAAGACCACCTTGTCTCCATACAAGCACTCTGTTGGTCCATCACAAACAAGCATTGTCCTACAAGATGTTTCCTGAGAATCGTGGTCAGCAAGAGACAAGTTCATTGTACGTGCCTTTGGGCCACCCATCTCCCAACTGATCTGAAGCCCAAGCAACACATAATTCAAACAGAAAATATTAAGACATTAAACAGGACCTCTCTTAAGAGTCTGCTCCTGCCCAGGCAATGAACTCAACCCGCAGAGCTTGCAGAGCCCGGTTGGTTTTGCTCAGTTCCAGATCTGCCGCAAGGGAGAGAGGTTTTGCACAAAGCAGGTGCCCCGCGTGGCCCCAGGCAGACCCCTCGGACCACATACAGCTCTGCCTGACCTCACAGCCCCGCCACGAACAGGAGCACTTTGTACTGTCTAAATGCTGGACACAGTTCTTGGTCCAAACCTGTTGCCTTCCAACCTTCTGTTTCAGTCTGTCTGACCTTCCTCACCCTCATTTTTCTCCTGCTAGAAAATCCTGCCTTCCACTTCCAGTCCTTTAATTTCTTCATCCCTCTTTCACAGTCTCTTTTCTTCCCATTTCACCTTGCTCTCAGATTAATAATTTAAAACAGAAGTCAAAAAGCAAAAAATCCTAAATTAATTTGGCATCTGTGCTATTCAACTACATCAGATGCTCTGTTTAATTACCCAAATACTATTACTTTGGAAAATATGAGTCTCTTTCTAATACAAGTTTTGTAGGGAGTAACTCTCCTTTTTTTTTTTTCCCTTCTTTTTTTTCTTTGAGAGAGAGCATTTCATAGTAGAAAACTACAGAGCAGAAACCATCCAACCATATATTTTGTGCCAGGAAAATGGCACAGGAGTGTGCTACAGCTGCTTCCACAGAATGCACTCCATATAATAATAAAGATCAGAAATATTTCACGAATAGGAAAATCTCAGGCCTCTGTACAAAACCCAACTGGCAGTCAAGCCTTCCATTCAAGCAGCGTTTGCTGTGCAAGCACTGAGGGCAGCACGCAGGCACGGCCGGGCTCCCCAACTCCTGGGAACATAGCGGGACCAGGGCAGCGATGTCTGCTGCAGATGGGGACCATCACCACCACGCAGCCGCCCGCTCCTTCCCCGGCAAGAGATGGGGCACATCCACACTTACTTGAACCTAATGATGGAGTCCCCATTCCCACTTGACCCAACTCTCGGCCCCCCGCATGAGGCAGGGTCCATCCGTCCTGATGCAGCTTTGGAGGGAGCAGCTCTGCCCGCAGCTCCACGGGGCTCTCCATCACCCGCCTCACACCAGCAGGGTAACTTTCACAGCAAACACATTAAAGAAAGTGTAAAATGTTCCCAGGACAAGGTTTTCCGTGGTGCTCGGAGGTGTCTCCATATGTTCAGAGGGCTTGCTGGGGAATTTAAAAGGTCAGATTCGACACAGGAGGCCAGACAGGGTTTTCAAAGTGGTGGTAAAGCGGGGAGAGGCACACAAAAACACTCACTGGCTTTTCGAGAGTCATAAGGGAAAAACTAGAAAGAGGCAAGATCATGGAGAATATTAAGAAGTGAGACTTTTTCCAATTGCCTGTGAAAGGCAAGAAAGCAGATGAAGATTTTCGAGAACAAACATAACACACGCATACATCCACATACATACAGTCATCTCTAGATCCTGGAGAGAAGGCAAGCTGCTGCATTGTGTAGAGATTCAAAATGTAGAAAATCAATTGTAAATCACGAGTTCTGGATTCTTTGAGATGAAGTGTAATCTGATTTACAATGTTACAAAAAGAAATTAAAGTTAATTCCAACATGATTGCGGGTATACCGCAATTTAATATAACCATGCTGTGGCCTTTAAATCTCCGCATTGCAATATGCCAACAGTCATTACTTCTTTAAGTTTCATATTTTATTTTAAACTATAAATTGGAAATATCACATAGCTTGTTATTTACATTTCAGAATTAGGATCTTTGCTTAGAAACACAGTGCTCTATGGTGTAATAAGATTATTGTGCAACTACCACACAGTTAGGGTAGTTAAAGGCACTCCACTTCACCTCATCATTTTTTCTGCTTAAATATTATGCCACATTCTGATTAATACCAGACCAATAAAATCATCTTAGCAATCTGGTTAGAGTCTTTTGTCTACCCAGATGGCCTGCAATGTTAATGTGTGACAATTTCAACAATGAACTAGGACTGTTTTATGGAACCAACATTTGTTCCACTGCTTTTTCTTCTTAGGCTCAGAATTTTGACACAGATGGTACAAATTACTCAAAAAACAGAAATGTTCATTTAGAAGGCTTAAATACGTGGTTTTACTCAGGCCATCCAAATCTTTTACATTTACAATTCGGTAAATTTACTAACAACCCTGCTGTAATTAAGGTCTATAAAAATCTTCCCTCCTTTCCTGCTTGCTTTTCCCCTTACATATCTACAGCATTTCATTATGCCTCCAATTTATTAATATTTATTCCGGTTCTGAAATGTTTTTAATTTTGGAGGATTTACACTGTTCAATCTTGCATCCGATTCTTCATACCTTTCTAATTATGGGAAAGGGGGAAAAAACATTTAATCTTTAACCACATATTAATCCCCCTAGAACCTACACATTTCTAGATCTTAAAGGAGTAGAAAATGAAAAGACAGAAAGATGTCAGCAGCTTCTGGCCAAACTGCACAGCATTTTCAGCTAAGCAGAAGATTTTATAATCCTGACTTTCTGTATAGATACTCAGGAAAGAGTAAGATGTCTCTGAGAAATTACAATGGGGAGAAGAAAACAACAGGATTCCTATATAAAGTGTTAAAAAAAAGAGAGAGAGAGAAATCCCAGACTAGAGACAGATACACTTATAGTTTGACCAAGTATATAAAGGCAAGAGGTTATTGTGCAAAACTGCCAGAGGATGAAAGAGTTAACATAGAGCAACTGCTCTGGAGCTTTTGCTGCTACCCCAAGAAAAGATTGCCGGCAGAGGCTTTCCTCCCTCGCTCCAGGCAGGTTCACCTTCTGCAACGCCAGAGCGGCCGGCAGTGCCAGCGCACCTCCTCCAAGAGTGACGGACAAGCTCTTGTGCCCGTACACCCAGGCACCCCTAGACCCGCAAACCATCATGGGGGCTAACCAAGATGATTTGGCCACACAAGGAGGTGAGGAGGAGCATGAGAAAAGCAGAGACCTTGCTCTGCTCCAACTCCAGGCACCCATCAGGCCCCGCTTGGTTTCCTTCAGCCCAGCAGTGGCTGTGGTCTGCAATTGTCCACATGCTTCCAGAAAGTCTTTGGGGTTCATGGGAGAGGCTACACTGAAACCACCCATCGGGGTCCACGGCACCCATGTGAGTCACCCCAGCAGGATTTGCTTTCAGGGCATCCTTCCAAAGCGCATCGTGACACCAGGAACGGCCCCAGAAACCTCGTGCCATTTCACGGCACTGCAATTGCCGACATTTATTCCAATGTCTTCAGCCAATTTACCTGAACACAGCCTTCCTTTGACAATTGCTGTACCAGCGTGTGGTTTCAGCATCATTCTGATGTTCTGGTTTCTGTCTGACCACGTCTCTGTGATGGTTTGGTTTTATTATTTAAACAAATAATTTAAACATTAAAATCAAATTAAAAAAAAAACATAAAAACCCATGACTGTCCTTTTGCAGTCCTTGCAGAAAGTACAGTATATGCATGATGCTCCAATTCATTATGATATTCTATTATATCTGCCAACAGAAAGTGCATTTTGAGTTTCTAAATGTTGTTTCCATTAGAATCAATCACTCCATGCAATTAAGCCAATAGTCTCTCACCATTTCTGCTGTTATGAGCTAAACCATCCTAAATATATTGACAGCTGTCTCCTATAAGATGACACAAATTAGGTTGAGGGGGCATAAGCCTAAATGTCACCAGTGGGAGGACATCAGTTATTCTTTCAGAAATCTACCTAATTTTCATACCCCATAAGGCATTCAGTAGACTTTCTTTGCATTGGCAGCATGCACTAATCAATGTTTTGCATATTACAATCAATAACATGCTTAAATGTTTAAGTTTTGCATCCTTCTGCGATAAATATTGATATATTACAAACTATGTAAAACTGTTCATTGGACTTTTTGTTTGCAGTATATACTGTATCATTCAGCAAATAAGTGAGCTAAATATTGTTTTTTACAAAACAGATGTCACATGAAATTATGCCATATGTGCTATTAAACTTTTTTTTTTTTTACAGTGAAAACCAAGATTTAGTTTCAGAAGTGAGTGTATTTGGCTTTTCAAGGATTTGAAGCATGAAAGCAACATCTCTGAAATATTTTTAAAATCTGCTGTGCATCCTGTAATCCAGTTTTGTAGGTGGAATCTGAGTGTTTTAAATGTAGATATCTTAAAAATAAAGAAATATGCTAAATGTATGATTGCAATTCTACTTCTGCACAGGTTCCACTGATTTATCATAGAGGCAAATGAGAAATTTCTACAGTTTTGCCCTACCACTTAAATTGTAGTACTTTTATCACATCATTACCTTTAAATACAGGTATTTTGACTTGAAAATTAATATACACTTTCATGTACCTAAAAAAAAATCCAGCTAATGGCTGTATACAATTTTCTGCAAATATTTTATATTGGAGTCTGAGAATAGTGGGTGCATGGGACTCACGGAGGTCAAGGATGGTCAATGCAGACCTGCTTCGGAGTGAAACACAAAACCACTAACTCTGTACGAGGAAAGGAAATGTGCTCTGAGGTTTGACTTTGGTTGTTTTTACAAAACCATGTATGTGAAAGCAGAGCAATCTATATCTCTAGACTTTGAAAGTGTGAACTCCACAACAGAGTGAGCAGAATGCAGGAAACATGTTGCTAAGAGCCATACAGTAAAACAAAATCTGGTTGCCACAAGAAGAGTGACATTGGCATCAGAGGCAAAGACACTTACACCCACAAATGGAAACACGGCGCTTTGGGAAAGCTAGAGGAAGAGGAGCAGATGCAGCAGCACAAGGAAGAAACTCAAAGTAAAGATCTTCAGACTCCATATGTAGTTTTCTTTCTCTTAGTCATCAAAAGGAGGAAGACAGAGTAAACAAAAAGGGAGATAAAGAAAAGAAGGTGCAGAAAATATTTTCTTCTTTTTCCCCCCCAAGGCAAAATACTTGCTCACATTTCTAAACATACTATCTTTGTGAGTCTTCTCTGCAATACAAATAACTAATTGCTTGCCAGCAAGCATTAAAACTGGGAGGGAAAGTCCTTGATCTCCCAGCTTGGTGGAGATTCCTGAGGCTTCTAGTCTGTAAAAAAACCCTGCAAATAAAACTTTAACACTTCAGTGGATGGAGCCCCCCCCAACACTACGAACTTCTGTTATGAAGCCAGACAAAATTATCTCAGACCCTGAGACACCGCACCATGCCTGGTGAAGCTGCCTTTCCCAGGTCACAGCACCTTCCATACCGTATCGAATTCCCTTCCTGATTTCTCATATTTTCTGAAGAGTAGTGTCACCTTCTTCATGCCCTATTTGTCATTTGGCAGGTTCACTTAGATTATTTGTAGAACAACTGCAGATGGGGCCACCACGAAGGATCACTGCCGTGACTCATTCACGCCACCAAACACATGGGAGTCAGATAAACACTGGTTTATTGGCTTGCCAAATTGAGCTTTTGCCATGGAGAGAAGCTTTTCCAGCACAGTGACGCAGCGTAACTCCAACACCTCCAATGAACCAGTCCCACCAGCTCTGCCTTAGGTTAATACCAGGAGGATGAGCCCTTGCTGGTTTGGTGCCCACCCCGCGGGTCAGGGAGTGATTGGGGTGCCCAGAGCCCTGGCTGATGGGGAGAGGGTCCTGGAGGCCCCGGCCACCGCAGAGATGGGCACCTGGTGCCAAAGCGTCCCCCTCGGACCTGGTGCCGCGACTTCAAACACCACCCTGAAACTGCTGGTTTTCCAAATTTCCTGGTCTAACGTGCCTTGGCTAAGACTAAGCGGGGTTTTCATCAGTAGCTCAAGAGACAAAGTAAAGCGGGTCAAGCATTTCCCTGGGTTAAAGCACAACCACTGAGGAAGCTGATGGTGAGCAGTCAGGAACAGCTATCCTGCAGTAACTTTCCTCGTGGCAAATCCTTAGTTCATGCAAGATGTTCAGCATAGAAAACATGCACACCTTTAAAAATAAAAATCAAACTCAGCTTTTTCTCTGAAAATATACTATTTTTTACCCCTACTTCTAGAGTAGGGCAAGATTATTTTTAAATGATGTAGCTAGATGCCAGTATTCAGGGTGACAGATTCTTTAGAAATGCCAAAGATCTGAGAGCAGGAAAGATTACAGGCAACCCTACAACCTCCGATTAAATGCAAACATAGTTGTAAAAGCTTCCTCTTCTCCCTGCCTCCATATTGCACCTTCTGCAGCAAAACACTTAGTATGTGATAAAAATAGGTAGATCTTTCAAAATCTTAGAAGACAGGTATTTGAATGTTTTTCTTTAAACATTATATTTTCTTAAAGGCAACATAATCAGGTCATCCGAAACTGGATTCAAGCTGATAAACTGTGTTTAGGAGAAACCAGAGGTTGAGTGAGGGGGTTCTAGCAGAGGAAAACAAAGAGAATGATTGCAAAAGTCAGATCTCAAAATGTTAATCAGATTCAGAAACATAAAACATGACAATTTAATGGTGTTTGGTTAAAACTAGAAAATTTTAAAGTTTTAAGTATCTTACATTGAATTCTAATACTTTTTTAATTATTAGATATAAAATGCTTACAATTTTCAGTGAAAATTAGACTTGGTAATTTATATTTCTTGTTTATACAGTACAATTTGCTGATGAAAAAATGTGCTAAACTTATTGATTCATGACCATAATTGTTTAATTATTTATCATTGCAGAATTATATTAGCATTTATAATAATGCAGATGTGCACAAAGGCTAAGAAGTCATATACAGCTTTTGTTTTGTGTTTGCTATGCTGAAATTAGGTTGATCCAGGTTGTGTGTGCACACTGCATATTGTAAGTGTTGCAACTTGGCGTCTCTTGGTTTTACTGGAGTTTTAGTGGGTCTAACCAATAGCCGCAATAATGAAAATGCTCCGATAGCTAATAAAGTATATAAATCCAATGCAAACAGCATTGCAAAAGAAGTCTTGTCTCAGATTGATTCTTCCATTACCATGATGCGCATTAAATTCAGTGCAACACACGCACAGCTGTTTGCTTCATACCACCCACAGTAAAGGAATAGCTCATGTGTGTTTGGTACAAGGGAAGCCAACAAGAGCTGCACACCACAAAAATTACAACCAGCTAAACCAGCCAAAATCTTCTGCATGAGGCCAGTTAAAGAAGAACATAAGAACTCTTGATATAAGAGAAACACATTCCTTTAATTTTCATCTTTATTTTAAGGGATCATAAACACTGGAAGTAAATGACAGATGCCTCACTTCAGTCTCTCCTCCCCTCTGTGTGCAAAATCTATTCCCTCAAGGAACTACAGCAAGACTGACGTACATCCCTTTCCTGAAAGCTGCTAAAATAGCTTTGCCATGGGTTTCACAAGAAATTTGTAACACTAAGTGTGTCTTTCTGGACTCATCCTTTTGATATATTGCTAGTCAAGGTTCCCATTGCCTGTACCCTCTGCACTCTTTTCACCTAACACTATTTACTGGTGCTACCTTTTCATAATTAAGAGTCCGTATCAAAGCAGTTGTAACACCATTTAAGCAGCTTTTCTAAGGAATCCAATCTAAATGAAAAGGCAAAGTATAAAAATACCCCATCTTCTGCTGTGCCTAACTGATTGGATCTGCATTTTATCCTCAGGGAGGTGCTGATTCCAAAAGACAGGGAAGAAGGACCATTCACAAAAGCAACATCACACAACCGGCAAGAAGAGCTGCTTGTGTATTTTACATCTACGTGTGCCGAGTGTCTCTAAAAGCAGCCACCCAACCATGCGCCGGCCATTTCAGCTGGATTGTTTATCACAATTCACAGAAGTGAGTATTTAACCTACTGACTCCTGCATCACAGCATGGGCCAGGTATTTGTTTCTTTTGTTAGATTAATATTGGTGACAGAATAACATACTCATTAATGGCGATAATGATTATACAGTGAGGTAGAATAGCAATTCTTCCAATGTACCCTACAAAGGAGTCAGTTTCATTAATTAATAAAATTTATTAAAGAATACAAGACCATCAAGAAAAGCACACTTTTGTTAAGCACCTTCTCAGATGCTTGGCTCAGTAACTTTAAACCGATCAACCTGTTACGGTAACGCTACGTGTGCGGAGGGACGAGTGACAGGAGAGCACACCCTGGCTTAGAGACAGACGAGCATCCATCCCCCCTCAGCTAGCAGGGGCAGAAGCCCGCAGCAAGGCTGCAAGAGGCTCCAGAGCAGGAAAGACACGGAGGAGCAAGACAGCAGGACGAACCATGTCCCGCGGTGAATACATGCTAACTGCAGGACTGGACCATGAACAACAGACCCACCACCATACGCTGGATAAATCCCTCCATTTCCCAGCTTGCCCTATCACTATGTAAGAGACTAATTCCTCTGAGGCTGCTTCCGCAAGGCCCTAATCACACCTTCAAGAAGTTTGGGTGAGGACTTTTCCTGAGCAGGATGATCTCAAACACTTTGCGGGTATTAATACTTGAATCTTCATAAAAATCTCTGGGTGGGATGGCAATTTAACAAACCATTTACCAGAAGCACAGAACAACATGCAGGTTTTGGTTTTCCCCAAAAACTAATGGTAAAAAAATAAAATAATTTTTTAAAAAATCTATTGCAGAGTAGCGACTAGAATCCAAGTCCCTGGTTTCAGAGCTGTCTTAGGCAGCAGTGCCTGTATTTCTTTAAGTCATCATATTCCTACATGACTATCATATCAGATTTTAATTCTGGTTACCATCACACTGTCATTAGCTATCTGGGGGATTTATTTGTTTTGCCAAGCAAGGTAACATAGGAGTGCTCAGCTGTGCATTTAGTACTGAAACAGTTCTATGGGAAAAAAGGTGGCGAGGAAGAGGAAGATTGCTACAGGGGCTGCAAGACTAAGTTCCCTGAATTCACACAGGCATTAGTTAAGTTATATAGTATTTTTGATCTTCATTTCCACCACTACGAGATAGTAATTGCTCAGTGCCATGCAGATAGCTGCTTAAGAGATTAGGAAATGCCTGAACACGATAGACACAGTAAGAGGGGACTCAGACATGCCATGGCAGCCAATGGAGAGAAGTTATATCTCACCTTACTTTGCTTACTCTGGTTTGTTCAAATGTAAATGTATTTTAGGAAATGATGATGAATCAAGATCTATTTTCATTATGAGTTTTTCTCTTCACTTTAGTTGATGTCATATCTACATTAAACCAAAAGTGGCTGGTAAGATCAAAATGCCAGTAGTCAGCCCCATTTCAGTTTGAAGTGGTTTTTTAGGTGTCAAGACCTAGCTATAAACCAGATAAACACATCTAACAGACATGGAGCAGAGAGCGACTTTTTAAAGTGATGTTTGCTGGCTTGCCAATATTTACTGCAAAACTTTAGACATCTGGCAAAAAAAAGTAACAATTAAATTTCATCTAATATTTCTCCCCTTCACTCTATTCCTTCATGAAAATAAAACATATTTTGAACCCAAAGTCAACAAGACTTTGTCTCAGGAAGAGGTTTTGAGGGTTTTTTTTGGTTCCTGCTCAGGACTTGGTGTAGTAACCAGCAAGTCCCTTCCGAGTGTCAGAGTTTATTATTTTTCTTGGATTTGGAAATGGAAACTGAGCTGATTCAAAATCCTTCTCATAAAGGAAGTGCTTATGTCTCATACATCATGACCCAGAACTCAGTATTTCAGTTTACTTATTTGCAAAATAACAAACACCCACCTGTTGCAGTTCTTACTAAATGATGTGTCAAGTCACTACATTTATACAAGGCTGATGTAATTCGGTAGTCTAAATTCTCCTCTTTTCCACCAGCATCAATCTGGAGCAACTGCACTTGCAGTGAAGCAGCATAACTTAGTGTAAATTGGCCCATGTCCTTAAAACCACTGTCCCTGAAGTCAGACTGAGAGTCCTGCAGGAACTAACGCAAGAAAGCACAGCTTTAAAATGCTTAATGAAGAAATGAGGTGGAATTGAAATGAATTTTCACAGCAATCAATGCAATGCTTCAATGTTTCCTTGGAAAGCCTGGCTCCTCTCCTCCCAGGTTGCCCTCCCCTCTTTCCCATTGTATTTTCATCAATTTAGAACTTAAATCACCAAAAAAATTGTGTGACTTTTAAAAATGCTTGAAGTGTGTAAGCGTGAAAATACATTTTGTGTGGCTGTATGCAACCATGAAACATTTTTTTAATTAAGAGATTGAAGTTGTATCTGTTCTGTTACTTGCCTGGGTTTGTTGTCACCATTGCTGTACCCTCACAACTTCATAATGGCTAATAAGAAAGCACGACTGGTGTACAATGAATGGGTTTTGTCCTTCATTAGAATCATTGTTTTTCATCACACTTGATTTTCAATATTTTTCTTTTAAAATAACTCTTTGAACCAAAGCCTACATTCCTCTCTTGTTCCCACACTAGTCTCCTACTTGCCAGTCCTCAGGATTCACACATATTGCTATATTTGGTGTTTTTCCTAAAGCTCTTCATAAGTACATCACAACTAATTCCTTAAATTTAAAAGTGTTTTGAGCTCTCCTAATTGTAGAGACAACCTCGAGAATATTGCTAAATTAATTTAATGGCCTCCAAACCAAAAGGCAATGAACAAAAGACAAAAGACAGTCTAAAAACCCTCTTCATAAGCCAACATCATGCTTCTGGGGAGCCTGACTCATGGTTGCGAATGCTGGGCTTTAGTAATGAAAACTGCTCTTGTCACAAAGATCTTGTAAACTTTGTACAACTTCTTAAGCTCAGGGAGGTAAATGCTCTGACCCAAGGCCATGCAGGAAAAGTGCTAAACCCCCAGATTTTCCAGTTCCCAGATGGATGCCTTGTTCACAGACATGCTAAACCTAGTCTGGTTTCTTAACCCTTTAACAAACCTAGTCTGGTTTCTTAACCCTTTAACATCCCATCCCATAGGGCTTTCTAGAAACCATGAGCTTTCTACTGATCCTGCAGCTGGAACTCACCAGCAGCTGGTCTCTCTTCCTGCTCCTTATGTCTCCAAACAGGAGGCCACTGCCGTGTTCACACAGCCCATGAGCATCCATGCAGCCCTTAACACACTGCACTCTCAAATAATAAAAATTCAGCATATGAGGGCCTACCATCCCCCTTCTGTGCTTCCCCACCATGACAAGAGGGACCCCTCTCCGGTGGCACCAGAACCAAATGCACTGATGTGCCCAGGCAGAGGTACCAACATCAGCTCGGAGGGAAACACCACCTGCATAACACAAAGCACGTAGGTGTACACAAAGAAACAACTTATATACCTCAAAATGAACAGGAGGTAGAGAATTAATCATCTTCAGAGCACAGAGGGAACCCTGTTTCTTCAGTCTGTTCACAAGTGCCTCCTGGACTTAAAGAGTTCAGAAAGGCCTGTGGTCTAATGAAGCCAAATTTCATTCACCAAGTAAAAATAAATCAAGGCAAATAAATTAAAACCTCCTTCCCCTTCCCCCTGATGGCACTGAACTCCCAGAAAGCCTCTCCAGAACTGAGCAAGCAGAGGCTGAGCCACGTACTCCGGACTGGTCATCTGCAAAGTCCCATCTGGGGAGCTCTGTCCTGTAACCCACTGCCAGGTCACCTCCATGTCAAGCTGATTTCCGACGCTGCGCTGCACAACACTGAACCAGGCTCTCTGGCTTTCTCCCTGCTCCTACAGGGCATGACTCCCGTTGCAACACACAAGAGTTGGCCCAATATTCTTATCATCACCCAGACCCCAATGAGAAGTGAAACCAAAGAGACGGGGAAAAAAGAACCTTTCAGGAGATCAAGCATAGTTTTGTCTGTGAATAATAAGGGTAAAACATGAGATATCTTAATCTTTATCCCATATTCATACATTTATAGCCAAAAAGCAAGGAACAATATCTGAAATGTTCAAAGAATACTATGTCAGCACTTATCTGGTGACACTTGAGATGAAGAAGATAATTGAAAGGATGATTGCATTGGACTTGTTTTACTCCATTGATAAGAAAGGTTTTAGAGAGCCCATTCAGTATGCTCAGCCATGATACAAGATGCCAGGAGAAAACACAGTACTGCAGCAGTGACAGTACCTCAGATCTGTGAAACCTTAAAATGAAAGATAAAGAAGGCTCTGAAATAAGCAATATTGGGCACAGTTCGCCCAGTGACAAACATTTGGACAAACATCTAGACGTCAAGATACCTCTTAATCACTGCCCACTGGCTGTCACCTTGCATCCCCATGCAAAAATCTGCCCGTAAATTAGAAGCCTTTGCTGTCTCTCCCCTCGATAAAGGCAAATAAGAAAACCACCAACAGCCAAAATCCTGCATGACTGTGCTCTCAGGATCTGCCGGCAGGGCTGACGTGAGGTCCAAACCCAGGAAAAACACGAGGTGATCACTTGTTTTGCTGTTCTATTTATTAAACATCTCTTGCTTGATTATAACTAAGCACTAAGTTTTTGCAATACTAGCAAAATCTGTAACGGTTTCTATAACTCTCATGATATTCTAAGCTAACTTCAGAGGCAGAGCAATTTACCAGAACTGCAGCTTAAACAAGTTTGAATTTCATTTGCTATATATATGAAGAGAATGCTCTTACTGAAAAAAGAAATGCATGAGCGCACATTAAAGCAGAGCTTTGATTCTGAACTCTTTATCCTGAACTCTGAACAATGGATACTTATGAATCATTTGTGCTGCATACTGAAGCCTTTTGAACTGGTAACAAGAGAAATCAGTTCTGCTAATGCATCTCTCATCCGAGATCTCTCACTCATCCAGATTTTAAATCTGAAACTTAGAAGAATAAAACAGTCTTTTTGGAAGGACCAAGAGTATTTTGGAAAACAGACTGGTCAGATGGGAAGGGAATTTCTGGATGGGGCAATAAGGAGATTGCGTGCAGGTTCTGATTTTCAAGGCCAGATGTTTAAAATAAGTGTCTGAAAAAGGTGGGGAAGAGGCCTTACAAAATGGTTTGCACTGCTTGTATTTGGGGTCTGGTGGGGCAATGTTGTCACTCTGCGGTGTGCAGCAAAACTAGATCGTGGAGGTCCTAATGATTAGGATGACATTAACTAAAGTTTTGGATGTGGACAAAACACTGGATGAAAGTTTAGGAACCTATCCTAGATACTGGCAAAAATTTGGTCCTGGTAATGAAAAAAAATACAGCAAAGCTAGGAATTCTCTCATAAGGAAAACCGGCCTTCACTAGTACTATAAAATCTTTCTGTATAAGCCATCTTTAGTCCTTCCCTGCTTCTTACAGTTAATAGAAAGTGCTCCAAACACAAGGCTTCTAGTTACTAATTTTATAGAAGTCTGGTGTAACAAGTTCCACGTTTGAGGATCTGTTTCACAAAAGAGATCAAGCTCAGATTAAAAGAATTAAAAGTGCAGTCTGCAACGATGCATGGACAGATACGTTCCTCCAACTCCAGGCTTTTGAGAATTCCTTTTAAACAGTAGAGAAAAGTGTGCAAAAAAGCTGCTGAAACTTTTATAAGAGACAAATTGCACAATACCAACCTGATTAAATTTCAAATGCTATCAACTTTTGCTTAGAGTCTACGAGAGGGAGCAGACCTGAATTGAGAGTGCAGCCATCGAAAATGCTTTCCAGGCAGGTCCAGACGTATGTCTAAATGAATGTCCACATTAAATGACAATGTCACTAACGACAGAAGCACTGAAAGATCAAAATGAAGTGCACAATCAGAACTCTGTATTTCAGTGCAAAATTCACCCTTAATATTTAGCAGCGATGACCTCCAGATGATAAAAAGCCTGCAGTGGCCCAAGCATTAAGTGCACATGCCTATACAACGGAGGAGCTAGCATTAGCACGCGGCTAAATCATAGCTTGTAGGTAAATGCTGCAGTAGTTAGATGCCTATGCAAGATGCATAGAGATAAAACCAGTCACGTAAGAATAATGCAGCATTTTTTGTTCCCTCTCCCTGCCACGCAGCCACAGCTCACTAATAAAAGCACATTTACTCTGGCGGTTTCCCAGGTAAATGCATTACACCCATGCTCAGCTACCAGGATTTTGCAGCTCAGAAAGGGCAGGTGGTGGGATGAGGCAGAAGAGACCCCAAGGCAGCCCCGGGGTCTCGGCAGTGGCTGAGGGGGCCCGTGGTGCGGGGGCACTGGGGAACAGTGGGCTCTTGCTGCTCCATCACCCCACATGTCCCTCGTCAGCGGTGACCGCTTTCAGGTGTCAGCCACTGCCCACATTAGAGTGCAGGTGAGTCTTTGCCAGGGCCCTCTTCCCACAGGGATGACTTATGGGCAGGGTGCCTTTAATCAATGCCTTAACTTTTTGGATCCACCTGTAACCCCCAGTGTTTCATCAAACTTTATTCTTACTCTCTTTATAAATGTATACATACTTAATAAGATTAGACAGTGGTAGCATTTCATAAGCGCATGCCATAAATACTCTCTCATATGCCAAACTGAAAGCTTTCTCTCTCATGTTTAGTGACCCTCAAATCACACTTCGTTCAGATCACCCAACTGTTACAGTAACAGCAAAAGCAACAGGATGGAAATAGCAAAATTCCCCACACATGCACACTTCAGGCTATATTCACAAAAAGGGACAACCTCCCCTCTGAAATACAGCCAGGTCTGGGGTAAAATGAATTCTGGTTTGGGAAGCAACATAACTTCCCATACAATTTTGGAGAAAAGGCAAATTTTGCACAAGCCAGCTCTGCTCATCTAACGCAAACACTAGAGTAACAGGAATTTCTCCTTTGCAGAAAGAGCAACCCTGGAAGCCATCCTACATGCAAACAGCACAGCATGCCGATTGCTAACTTTGTAAAAATGGCCAAAAGAACCTGAAAAATGTGAATTTATATTTTCCAGGAAGCTAAGAGTAAGATTTGGATAACCAAGGAGTTGCCTTGCAGTTGGGACAAGAGCAATAGTAAAGGAAGCGGAGACCGAACCATCAACGCAGTGGTGCAAGTTCTCATTTGCGATGCTAGAGCTGCTTTATATGCTGAGCTCCCATCCTTCAACAGCAGGTCAATGTTTTAATGTGGATTGGGCACATAAATGCAGATCAATTTATGCATTAAAAAAATCATCTACATGTGCATTTATTTCAATTTCATTTTAGTGAATCAGGTCCTGATTCAATGCTAACTGAAAACCCTTGAAATAACTGCGAGCTTGCTCATAGCCAATTCTGTGTCACCGCTATGAAATTAGTAGTGAAATTAAATGGCTCAACAGTGCTAAGACATTCCCAACTACTCCAGCAAGCAGTCGCTCACCTCTAAGGTTAACAGGATAAAGGCTGGATAAAGAAACTACTCATTATACCAGCTCTACAAAGAAGCAATTATGAGACTTTATAAAGTGGTTTCAAATATATTTTGCAAACTAGGACTCAGACAAATATTAGTGGCAGCAAATTACAGTACTTAGCAGAATTATCACCAGAAAAGAGACTCTTTTAATCTATAAAAAATATCAACAAAAGATGTAAATATGGACTCCTCGATGGGTGGTATATCTTGAAGAAAATATACATCTAATCTCACAGTGTGTTACCTCCAGTACCTGGAGAGAAGGTTAACAATTCAGAGCTGTTTCCTACAGCTATAGAATATATTTTGATGTAGAATTGTAGATATCACAGACTTAAAATCTATTGTATAATCACAGGGCAAGTGCAAGGAACCTGGGGACATACTACTCTACAGTAAAGTGCTGGAACACTGGCTTTCATTTTAATCAATGTTATTCTCTGTTTTAACAAATTATATTTCATTCTGTGGCCTTTTGGTTCTATTTTCCTCAGCATAAACAGCAACAGCGTTTTCACCACCACGCGTACAATTTGCAGGCTATAGATTGGCATTACACACGCGTTTATCTCCACGTGCGACAGGCGGCTGGGAGAAAACAGAGTCACCCTCCCAGCACCTCACGACAAGCGCCAGATTATGATCTCGTTTATGTCACCGTAAATGCAGAGCTACCGTACTCAGGTACTCAGATGCTACTCTGGGATAAACCGTACACGCCGGCAGGGAATCTGTTGGTGATCCAGGGATTCACAACCCGATATCCCCAAGGATTCTGTTCCCATTCAAGTCAGTATGAGCAGTGGGAACCAGCACCTTGGGATGTCAAGCAATTACTGCAGGTTTACGTCGGGGTAACACAGAGAAGAATTTGCCCATCCTGTCATACACACTTCACGTATAAGTACCCTGAACAGCAAGCTGCAATGCAAGAAGTCAAAGATCCCTGTAGCTTTTGCCTCCCCTTGCTCAAAGCACGAAGCTCTCCAGTGGAGGTCAGGGTTTGTTGAACGTGACCAACTCCTCTCACAAGCAGAAAACTATTCTCAGTTCTATGGGTCCCTGACATTTCTTTCTCTGAAGTTTTCAGTCTCTTCTTCATCAAAGGAAAAAATATGCATGTTTTTAAATTCCTTCCTTTAAAATCGTATACAACAATTTTTTTGGATGGCGCTCCGGCAGATCTGGGAAGCGGCCCTGATCGTGTACTCCAGTGTGCAAAGGAGACAACCTCCAGGGCGGTGGCAATCACTGCAGCTTCTGCCCTCTTTCTGTGAGGAACCTCACTCCTACCCCAACCACGCTGCCAACCAGATTTACCTGTGAGCATGTTGTAGCTGCCAGTGCTGAGCATCTGAAACCCTCTGCATTAACTGAACACAACTGGGAAGTGAGCTTCCACGGGCTCTTTAACCCTTCCTTGCTTCACTCATTTTAATTTGGGTTTGGCAAGCTCCAAAACATTCAGAGGTCAGGTTTTAGCTTAATTAAGAGACCACAAAAATCCAGACAGTCATCCAAACCTTCTGAGCATTTGGAGTGTGGGAAAGTAAAGTAAGAAAATCATGTGCCAGCAGTCTCGCTGAAAATTTCTAGTGTTTGCTGTTCTGAACAAGGCTTGAAAATACTGGAACCGTTTCTCTCCCTCACACTGAACTTGAGCACTACAGAGACCCGACTGAAAACTCAAGGCAAAACACTTGAGCTCTGGTGCATTATCACTTGCAGCTGCTGATTTTCCAGTATCCCTCAGTTATTTTTCAGACTCCTCCCCAGGAAAACTCCTGGGGATACCACTTCTGCCTACGTTTTTCTGTCATATACCCCCTCTTAAGTTGTCTCAAGCAACTCCTTCATTTTTAAAACCCATCTTCCTAAATTCAGAAAAAAAACCCTCTCCTTTGTTCCCCAGGTGGGTATAATTCTCCCCTTACTTCTCCACATTTGATATTTGACTCCTGGGTGAAACAGCACAGAGCTGCAGCATCAGCAGTGCCTGAAGGGACCATCCCTTTCCCTTACTGTTTGGATAATGGTCGCTCCACGAGATCAATTAAAAGAAGAAAATGAAAACAGGAATTGATACCCAAGCCTAGGCCCTCGCCCAAGCCGAGGGCACCAACAATTGCAGAGATAATTTAGCGGTGCTCTTCTGCCCTCGTTTTGTCCATGTTTATTTATGCATCTTTCTGTTATAAGCATCGCACATTAAAGTCAATAGCCTACCACTGCTTATCAGAAAACAAGTGGAGCCAGACCTGGACTTCTATAAATAAGATTTACTCTATTGGCTAAATAATGACATCTAAACTGGTCTGATTTAACTGACTATGGCAGTTCTTAGAGCAAAATTTAATTACACTTTGTACTTATTACAGTTCCTTTGTGTGCCTCTTGCTTCCCAGCAATTCTGAAATATAGACTTAAGTCTGCTATACAATACATCTCCATACCTATAGTGACATGTGCTAACAGATGGCACCGTGAGCACGGAGCAGCAGATCAGCATGAGTTGTCAGTTTTGGTGGCCACGTTTTCCCTGAAGTTATCGCAGCCCAGCAAAATGGCATGAAATAATCACCGGCCATTTCCCGAGGGCTGGGAAGAGCATGACTCAGCACTGGCGCTTTTTATAACATCCAAATACTTAACTTTCTGGAAATGCTTTTATATTTATGGAGTGCATTCATTATGGAAGTCTGCTAAGCAACCGATGCACTGCGATGATACTGCTCAACCATCAACGCAGCAAGAGCACTGACATCTCAGATCCTTGGGTGGGCTGGGCAGCGCGCCGCGTCGCCAGTAAGGAGGAGACAAAGGACGCGTTTTTGTGTACATCGGATAATATTGCTCTATAAAATTATATTAGATGTGCATTAGGGGCTGTAACAGAAGACAGTAAGAGTAAAGGATATGCACAAGCAGGAAAGAGAAGCGCACGTGGGGCAATGGGAAATGCTCTGCCTTCCCACCGCAGCCCTGCGCCGTGGGGAGCTGCCAGCGCCCTCCCCACCAGCTCGCACCACCAGGCACGGGGCACAAAACAGGGGATGAGCCACGAAGCTTGGTGTCACATCTGACATTCAGGGTTCACATGCACTTTATCACATTCAGAAGAAACTCAGGACTAGCCTGAGGTGGGGTTCAGCTTTACCTGGGACCAATGTTAAGAAGACATACCACAGTGAAGACACAGGCATGTACTCCTAATGCAATTTAAAGATGGGCTGCCCTAAACCTCATCTTCCCTCCAAGCTCTCAAACTTTAGAGCCCCTTAGGACCTATCGCACACTTGCTATCATCTTGTGATTAAATTTCCTGATTCACACCCCAAACATGTTTTGGCACAGCTTTACAATACCTACAAACAGCCTCAGAGGTGGGAGCGATGGAGCTGCTGCCACCTCACCAGAGCCAGCTTAACACCCCAACACCTGCCCAATTTGAACTCTGAGTTGGTCGAAGAGCATCACGGGAAATATAGTCCTCTCCTCCTCCTCTTCTTCTTCTTCCTCTTCTTCTTTTTCTTCTTCCCCCTCCCTGTCCCCAGCACACACATCCCTCTGGGATCCTTGGACCAGGGATGTCAGGTTGACAGAACCCAGGCTTGGCTGGTGCATCCCCAGGAAGCAGCTCCTTTCTCCACAGACTCCAAGGACACAGTTGTCTCCTGCCATTTTGGACCTTCATCTGGGGAGAACTTCCACAGAGGCTGAATTTAGCTACAATTAAATGCCACGGCAGGTTTTTCTGGTGCTTTGTTTGTTTTAGCTTTTATGACCGCCCAAACACTGAATATTTATATTTTTTTAAAGGATTCATTGTTCTTCCATTGATGCCTGAAATCAAAGTCTCAAAGCAACATCCTCCAAATCCGTTGTGGAGGACAATCTGTATTTTTTTAAACGATTGGTGGAATATTCTTAGTTTGTGTGTTTGCATGTAGAGAACCACTTACATGCAGGTTTAAATATGACTAAGTGGACTACAGACATTTCAGAGGATAGAATGTTACTAGGCAGATAAGAATTTCAGATGCAAACCTGAAAGTATAATTGGCATATGAGCAGGTAGCAAGAAACCATGTGGAATATATTTTCTGAAGATCTACATTTTCACCATTTCTCTGCAGTGGAAACGCATCAGCACACGATTGTCACCATCAAAGCCCGCAGTGTCATAACCTACTGCAGAATTGTGGCCTTAGGGTTCAGTAAATTACTGTAAAATAATTTTAAATGTTTGCTGTTTTCTTTCAAAATGAAAAATACAGAATGATAGAGTCAAATGACACCACACAGCAATAACTGGTGTGGTTTTGTTATATTATGAGTGTGGAAATGCTTTTGAAAAGATCTGCACTGCCGGGTGGGTGCCCAGGGTGCTGGTGGGGTCCCGGTCCTGCAGTCAGACGGACGGCAGCAGAGCTGGCGGGTCCCCGCCGGGCTCCCAGCTTGGGCATGCAGCGCTGGTGGCCTCGTGGTTGCAGGGTCTATGCCTCAGGCACTCTTAAAAGAATATAAATTTGAATTAGGTGCTGCATCCACAACAAAATTTTTCTTTCAAGCTATAAGGCCAAGAAGAAGAAAAATTTTGCAGGAAGATGGGTCCAGTTTTAATTACAGCAGCGCAAATACAACCCTGGCAAAACCCTGCAGAACAGACACCTCTTAGCATTTCCCTCTCAGAACCACAGCAAAACACATGAAAGGTCATATACAAGATAGGATTTGACACAATAAGATTTCACTCCCATGTTAATGCACCTCAGATCAAGCCTGCAAAAGTGAAATAATAAATTTAGGAAAACAAGCAAAATGACCCTACTGGTTGGTTGGTTTTCTAGATACCATCTACATATTTTAGAAACGTACAACCTTCTAATAGAAATGAATAAACTACTCAACCATAAAGTTGCTATAGAAGATATGCTTGTTCTGATTGGAAAGGGCATCTGCTATCTGCAATATTGATAATACTTTTCAAATTTCATCTGCTTTTGTTTGCATTCTGTGTCGTCTGTTTAAACACACTGGGAATAATAATGAATCCCAGCATTATCTCCACTTTTTCAAGGCCGAACATATAACTTTATCACAAAAATAATTAAAATTCTTTGGCACTCTTGTATCTTTTCCATTAAACGTTATCAAGCAGTGACAATAAACTAACATCAGTCCAAGGCTGCCCATATGCTGCTTTTAAAAAGAATGCATTTGTCCCAGGGTGAGATACATGAATTTTGTGTTTACAGGGTCAAACAATTCCAAAGTTTTTTACAGTGTAAGGACTAAAAAAATCTGTGCGTGCACACACACATGCAAATGCACACACACAGACACACACACAGAGCTGAGGATCTTGGGTTCAGAGGGAACACCTACAAACTGGTTTGTTAAAACTTCCTTTCACAGACAAATCTTAGCAGCTTAGTAATTTGGAGAACTAAAGATGTAAATATTTTGCATACTTGTACAACACAGTCAATCCAATAAATGATGCTCTGAAACATTCTTGGATGTCATATGCAGTTAATCTCAGATGTAGCGAATTAATTTTTTCTGAACTGAATTTTGTATAGAGGGCTATATATTATCTCCTACACGTAGGAGTAATGTTGCAACTTTATTTTGAAATTAATAATTTTATTTCAGTATGTTTATCATCTTTTATAAACCACATTTCCTTTGTTATCCAAGGTAAATGAAAATAAAACATATCAGCTGGTAATCATTGCTCAATATTGATTAATACTCATTAGTTATTTAAGAAAGAAGCCACCGACAGTTCATTTTTTCACGCACCTCTAATTGTTTGCCAACAACAACCAGTATAGGTTTTACAATACATTGCTAGAATATGTAACTCCAAAGTCTTTATGATTTTTATAATGTGTGCTAACTTCTGCTTAAAATGTAGTAAAGCAACGATGTTGATCTCATTTCAATACCACATACACAGTACTGCATAGTAATGCACTGGCTTTTAGTAAGCCAGGAAACAGTACCAACTCACTAAACAGATCCATCAGGATAATTGAAGAACTCATTTCAAGAGAACTCCCATATGAAGGCAGAAATGTTAAAAGATGTTAAATTTTCTTTTTGTGTATTGTTGGCTCGCTTGATAAGCAGAAGCAAGTTTATACAGCTCTGCAGCTAGTGTAGAATGCTTAAGCAAGAAATCCATAACTTTTAATATGATGAGATTGTCCTGCTAGGAGAGATGGATTTTTTCCAATATCACTGCTAACAAACAAGTAGAGTTTTCTGTATCAGCACATTTCTGTTTCTACTCTGCAGCACACATGTGCTTCATTTAGAAACAATACATGGCTCAACACTTTTGGCATATTAAAAATGAGACAAGTACGTTAGACTACTTGATGGACAGGTATCCTAACAGGTTTCTTTGGAGAATGAGTACAAAATCTTATATAGATAGACACACTGACAAGGTTGAAAAAAAAGGGGGGGAAGTGTGAAGTTATTTGTGTTAACTTCCCTTCCAAGATTTAGTGGCAATGTTACTTACTGGAGTGACTGCTCGGTGGACAGATAATGTCACACAGTGTCTTATTACATGATTTCAAACCCCTGTGCACAATCTCACTTGCTGCAGAAAACTTAAATATGTTTCAGGTAGGAGCTAAATAAAAGACATTACTTTTCATCTGCTTTTTCACTTAATGCTAATATAGTCACTTGTCAGTGGATGTAGAAGTAAAGGAGACAAGGGTTTATTTTTATACCTCACAGAACAGCAACTGGTGATTTCCCTTAGATCATTGCTTTTGTGTGTGCAGGCACTAAGCTTTTTTCTTTTAATATTTTAGACATACTTTATTTTTTATTCAAAACAGTTTTATCCCAACTCTGACACGCCGATATTGTCAGGAAAGGAGGTGTGATGTTTAAACGTTACTGGGTATTTTTTCTCGTTATATCTTATGAATGTAGGTGGTGCATCTCATTAATCCTAGAGCTAATCGCCAGGCTCACGTTATTCATTTCTTCGAAGGTTTGGCTGAAGACATGACTTTGTGGTTCACTTTAGAGGATTTATAGCGCATACATCTCAATGAGCAGTCAATAGGGACGTGGAGCAGAACTGCCGCTCGGACAGGGGCTGCTCGGCAGCAGCACCGCTCTGCCCGGCTGCAAGTGCCCTTCCTGGGGAAAACCACATCCCAAAAAACATACCAATTGTTCCACACACAAGCAATGAAAACGTGCTCGCATTCTAGATACTTTGTGGTTTGTGTTCCGAAAAAACAGCATGGAGACCTATGAAATCTCCATGAGCAATGAAATGAAGGTGAGGCAGACTCCAGCCTTCCTCCTGCGCTGCAGCCTTGCACCCCTCGGGCGGGCGAGGGGACCACTCTGTTTTCTTCTGATGACCAAGTCCCTTTGAGGGATGTTCTGCAGAGCTACTGTTTTGGCTGCGACGAGTGGGCAGCAGCCACGGGAGCATCCCATCAAGCCGTCGGTGTGGCACACGGCGCGGCTGGGCTTGCCCCGACGCCAGACCTAGTTCTGAGATGTGCAGGATGCGAGACGTGCCGTGACATTGCAGAAGGGAGCCCTGGGCCGTGCAGGCATTGGAGAGCATCGCTCTTCTAACAAGAGCGGCACCGAGACAGGCCTGCCTTGGCTGGCACTCAGCAGACGATGAAAGCAAGCTGCAAGAAGTAGCATTGGTGACCACGGGTAGCAGCAGGGAGAGCGCACTCTCCCCTGTCACTTTGCTTTCAGCCGGTGCATTGCATGATCTGGCAGGACGGACCTGGAGCCTTTATTCCGGTTAATTATCAGAATGTTGCAGCTTCAGTTCTTTGCTTTCTTTTTCACCTTCTTCCCTTTTCCTACCTAACGTCCCTTTGGTTTTCTCAAGTATGTACGCCTACTCAATTCAATTAGCCTTGGATACAGCACAAAGGCCTCAGATACCTGTAGTCATTATCCCAAGCACTTTTCATAAGAGTATGGATATTAGTCCCAAAGTCCTGGCAAAATTCCAGCTAAGCTAATGTATTTACAGTCTAACCTCCCCAAATGTATCTCTTAGTTTTAAATGGGGGGGTTATTCTTCATTTTCCCTCCTTACTTTGCTGTGTAGAGTTTCTTGTAGAGTTAAACTTATTCTCCATGGCAGAATAATGTAGGATTTTTTAGTCTTACCCGCCTTGCAACATTTGGTATTTTTCTTTAAGCTGCTGCTTCTGGACTCCTGAGACTGCAAGAATCCCAGTTCCCAACCCCTCCCTTTTTTTAAAAGCAAGCCTTAATCCTTGTGTAAAAAAGCTTAAAGCACAAAGCTCCAAAACAACTAAAAGATGCAACTCGACATCTATTATTATCTTTAAAATATCCCACAAATTTAAACTAATTCTCATGTTGCCTGAGTCCTGCCCCAGACACGTTCCCGCAGCTGGCAGTGCCGGTGCTGCCGCAGAGCTGGGTCTGAAAGCAGTTATGCCCATCTCTGCCCTGAGCCAACCTGCCTCATCTTTCACAAGCTCACTTCTGTTCCCAGTTACACGAGCAAGATCACCGGAGTCGCATGACTGCAACTGCAGGCAGAATTTGACCCATGTGTTTGGTGTGAATGGCGGGCCTGGGGCCAAACCCTGCCCTCCTGCGCAATGCCAAAGATCGCCAGCGGTGTACAGGTAGCGAGACAGTCGATACATATACCTCTGTGCAATAGCAACAGCCATTTTGAGGCACTTTCTCAAGGTTTTGGCTTCCTCTGTGTTTTCCCTCCTGGCAGGATGAGAGATTTATTGCCCAGCCTCCGTCATATCGTTAGAAGAGAGGTGCGGCAAACCCCAGCTAAAGGCAGGTGCCCAGCTCCCAGCGTCTGCTGCCACAGCCCCGGTGGTCCACGCAGCCCACCACTCACATGGGGACGGTCAATATCTCCATAGCTTGGCTAGACGGAGGGAGACGTGCACGTTTCAGTCGCCAGAGGAGTCAGACGTTTAACTCCTCCACACTCAGTTTAGTCGGGTTTCTTGCCAAGGGAGATAATGGGGCATTTGGGGCGTGATCTTTTTCTTTGTCCCCTTGGATCTGGAGATTAAACCAGGCAAGTTTAAATAGCATTTCATTTCATATGCGGCATTATTTACCGGGTTCCTCTCATGACAGTCTCACAAACATTATTCATTAGTTCGCTCACCTATCTGTACCCCTACCCAGCTACCCAATATTCGAAGACAATCAGCAAATTAATGATTTCACATTTTCAGCCCATTAAATTATTTATTGCTGGTGTCAATAGGAAGTTTTTAAAAGGTAAAATATCTTTGTATATTGACTGCCAATTCTACATGGATGTAATGGCACCAGGCAGTGTACCACATCATGAAATAAAAATTAAATTGTAGTTGGGCTTTTAAATCAACTCAATTAAAATAAAGAGATTCTTGGCTTGATATAGGGAAATATTTGTATTTCCAATTCTATTTGTTAATACATTGACATATGTGCTATTTTTTAAATGTAGCACTAAGTGCACTTTCTGTCAATGCCATAGATTTTTTAATAGACTGAGAAAATGCATTTCATTTCTTCTTATTTTCCTTCAATACATCATTTGGTTCTGCTTTTTTGCCTGCATGAAATTCATTTTCTAATGGAAATATTTGTTTTGTAAATCAAATATGTATTATGCACAAAATGCAAAGCACAAATTAAATTATGTTAATGAAATGAAAGAGATATGAAATGCATATTTCATGGACAAAACATAACCTCAGCAAACAACCATTTCTTGATAAAATCTTTAAACACAATCTCATTCTGTGACAGACATATTGTTAAAGCAGATAGCACCTCATTTAAATGGTTTCCTTTAATATTAGTGCTTAGTATATAATTGTAAATAACTTTTGGGATGAAAAACCAATAATGAAATACTGTCTTTAATAGTTTGCTATTGATGTCAGCATAAAATTTGTAGTAGTTGAATATTGGAAATTGGGAGTGCGCACACATATAGTCAAAAGCTGTAAATGATTGCATATTTAAATAGAGCTGACTAAGGCAAAGATGTTATAGATATTAGTAATAGGCAGAAAATTATGCTGACCTAACATTATTTGACAAAACCCACTGTTTTAAATTATATATTGGTTACACTTAATGAATAATAGATTCTGTAGGTGTTGTTTCTCAGATCATAATGCTGATGACACTATATGTTGGAGACTTCTTAGTCATCCTTCTGACAATAAAGCAGGTAAAGCTCACAAAGGTCACCGAAACATGAAATTGTATTTATGGGTCTCCATCCTAGCCTAGTCTTCTGCAGGACAAACATTCCCAAAGCTAGGAGCAAAAGACGTATTCGAGGTTAACCCTAAACAAACACAATGCAAGAAAAAATAACTTGAAATAAAGCTGGGGATTTCATGTAGGGTTTGGGTTGCTGTGCTCTCCTAAGCAGTAGAGTCATTATATAGATTCCACCGATTTGTTGTGTTTCATCACTGTTTCGCCATCGATCAGATTCTATGGGTCA
Source organism: Ciconia boyciana (assembly GCF_034638445.1). NCBI lineage: Eukaryota > Metazoa > Chordata > Aves > Ciconiiformes > Ciconiidae > Ciconia > Ciconia boyciana. The sequence goes on along the minus strand of NC_132942.1, from coordinate 32,818,138 downwards.
GCCCATAACTGCAGCATGCATCTCTCTGTCCTCCTCTCTGCCTCGAGCGCACACGAAATCAAGAACAGAGCTCTTGATACATAAGCCAATTCTTTCAGACATTTTAGGGCAGCAAAGAAGGTATTAGAATCACCAAAGGGACATCTGTCTCTTCTCTACTATACTATTTTTATCAAAAATGCTAAGAAAGAGAAAGAACATGATGCACAGTTAAAAGAAAAAAACAGCACCAAAACTCAGATGATCATTAGAGAGCTGGGAGATGCCTGTAATCTAACAGGTGATAAGAAGACCAAAGCGCTTATTTGAATGTTGCTATTCTTTGCGTGAAAGCAGGAGAGCTATACATAATTAATTGGGATCTGCTTCATTTTCTGAAGGAGAACATATTTGTTTTTATATTAAGTATTACAGAAGACACTTAAGATTCAGGCACTGATACCTGATCATTGTTTATCATCTCCTTTTTTGCAGGAGGGGAGCAAGATTGATGGGAAAACCAGGGCAGTGTTATCTGGAGGCCTTTAGCTTTTAAGTCGCTTTGGGTTTAGGTCTTAGCCTGGTATCATAACTGCCCCTAGGCTGGCTAGCACCTCATTTCATCTTTGCAGTGGATGATAAAGTATCTGCACTGATTTGTTTAGAGATACCAGCTGTTGCCTTTGATATCTGTGATAACAGTGCAAAAATGGTAGAAGTCCTCTGACCCTTTTTGGAGCTCAGAGACGCCCACGCTGCACCCAGTGTCATGTAGGACCCACTGTGCCTGTGGTGCAGAGGATGCTGAGTGAGGCCATAGCTGGGATCCAGCATCCCGAGCGATGCGGCGCCCAGGACGCCCGTGACACCCCAGAGCATTGCTCACGGGAGCCTGGGCATGGTCAGAGATGGACTGGTTAAGAGTCAGCTCAGAAGAGACTGCAATAAAAGGGACAAAAATCCATTAAAAGCACAAGCCTGAGTTGACTCCCAACTAATAAAATATATTAATCCAAGATTCAAATTGCCCCCTGGGAGGGGGCTGCTTTCCCTGCTGCCCCTGCGCAGCCCCACAGCTGTCAGGGTTGTGCTGCACCGCTGCACTGTCTGAGCTTTCCCATCCCCAAAGAGCATCTCCAGGCGAGAAAGTACTCCCAAAATGAGAGAGGGGCAGATTGCCCCCGGGCTGTGCCTCTCCCCACCAGCTGTGCTCCTCCAGCATCTCCCTCTGCCAGCAGCTCAGTTCAACCTCTGCTGCTGCTGAGGACATCTCTCCAAGAAGGGAGGCTTTGTGCCATCCTCTGCGTGCTGTCAGCCATCGCGGTCCAGATAGCTTTCCATTTTGGTCTGAGGGATAGACAGGCTTTTCGGTGCCTTTAGTAATCTTCCTGACAGCCTTGATGTCAAATACATAACTCTGAGATAAGCTTGGCAATAAATACATATAGCAAACGCAGTAAGGCAACCCAACAGCAAAGAGCTGTGCGACTAAAGAGGAGCTCTCCCACACAGCTCCCTGTCCCTACAATAAACTATTTATTAATCATACCTGCCCTATTTCCCTCCATCACAGGCACCTCAGCACCACGATGGATTAACGGGAACACAGGAACGCAGCACCCTTTTTGTAAGTAAAACAGGCAACCAACTTCTGTGCACCCTTCGTAGCAGGACGGCCACAAAACCTGCACGGCTCTCCCAGAAATGGGTGGGCTTTTGTCAGTTGCATGGTATGATCTCGTACAGGGACAGAGTACAAATGCTGTTGAGGCATAGAAAGGACAGCAAAATGTCTGAATGCAATTAACAGTATAGCCTTCTTTTGCTTCTGGAATAACAAAAAAATTCAACCAAAATAAACAGTCCAGCTGTGTGAATCTTAGCTCCTTTTGAACCAGACCATCAAACTGTCTCTCTGCCGTAAAGTAAAAACCTTCCAAACACTTGCAGAATCTCCAGACTTGGCAATTTCCCCAGGATAACCCAGTAAATTGCTGGGGGAAAAAAGTATCCCATGTATCATAAAATACTGGAATTTTACCTCGAACAAAGGCCAAAAACTTCTCCAGAGGGAGAAGCCGAAGCCAGATCTCCAGATACTCAGAGCTGGAGGAAGGGTTTCCTTCCAGTGCGTCGAGGAATTCTCCCTGGCAGTTCACAACACCATTCAACTGGAGCACAATAACGCAGAGAAGGCTTGCTAGGGGAGAAAATGTCACGGAGGGGCGGCAGGATTTGGGAGCAAGACTATAACAGATCTTGAGGGCCACGGAGTAAAGTCTCCAGCTATTGAAGGCAACCATGTCCCTGCAGTTTTGTTGGTGTGGCATTAGTAGCCATCCCCATCCTGTCAAACCAGGCTGGGTGCATCCCCGTGCCATAAAACCAGTTCCAGTCTTCCTATATGTTTTTTGAGTAGAAACCATGGGACAGATGCTATTCTGAGTCAATGGAATTACAGATATATAAATCAGAGTAAAATCTGGTCCCTAACATTTCTGTTGTGTATATACCACCTATAGGATAATAATGGATGCTAAATCTAAATTGTGCTTCCTACACTTATTTCATAGGAAATACAATTTTTTATCCATTTTATCAATTTTCTAAAATGAATCTTTCCCTTTTTCATTATCAAATTTCGATCTTATATCATTTCCAGCACCACCCCAAGCCATTCTGGAGTTCTCGTTTACATCACTAGAGATTAATATTAGGTGTTTGTAAAAGGAGGATATTAGCTTCTCCCTTATATCTGTCAAAATTAATAACTTCTCTATCACAGATAACTCCAGGTCAATATTAGATTCACAGATGTGGCCAGGAATAAAATGTATGGAAATATAATATCTCATTTATAAGTATCCAAAAAGGAAAAAGAAAAAAAAAAGAAGAAAAAAAAGGAAGTGTTTTCATTATTGAAATTTAGACTGCAACTGTTCAAAAGGTCAAAAGACTTTGAGGGCTGAACATATCTGCCATATGGCCTTAGCCTTTCAAATAGAAAACAAATTGGAGGTCAGCCCAGGGGAGAAGAGAGAAGTGAATTTTCTACAAACAGGGCAAAGGAAGGGATCAGGATCCTCTCCGCATTGCGTGTATGCTTCTATCTAAACCTACACTGTGGCCAGAAGAAGGGCTCCAGACATAAATGTTTGTACAATGATTGATGTAAATACTTGGGTGATGATTGATAATGGTTATGTCTGGCAGATGTCCACCTCCTGCATGGCTGATCCAACGTGGTACCTCCTGACGTTGCGCTGATTTAAAGGAAATAGCACATTCAAAGTGACCATATTGCAGCAAGAATATCCTGTGCTCTTGGTCCAGCAGAGGCGATGTTGATTATATTTGTTAATGGACCATACTGTTGTGTCCTAAAATCTACTGATTTAAGAGCATTAGCAGACACAAAGCTCATCTGTGGCCTGGCGGAGGTAAGGCAGACCTCGGCCATCTCCCATGGAGCACTCCTGGCTTACAGGACTTTCTCCGACTCCGGGCGTTTTTAAGACTTGTATCAGAGACGTGCTCAAATGCTACACTGCATTCTTTGCGTTGGACTTCAACTGTTCTGTTTGATTCCCTAAATATGGACTGGGCAGGTTAACTTCCAGACTTCTGATGTGAAAATAATTCTCTTAATTTTGACTGGCTTTACTGGCTTCCCACCTGCCTGTCACCGTCTCACCGCTGCGACCGTGCCACAGAGGCAGGGGCTCGACAGCTTGCATGCAGAGTGCAGGCTCAAGAGATGAAAAGAGAGTTGACAATGCGAGATCTATTTTTTACATAGGTTTCAAGGGAGAAGGTGAGATAAATACATGCTGTGGGAATACAACAGAGGAGAAGCTGTATGAGTTATGCTTTCAGAAGTAAATAACACAGGAGCCAGTGATTTAAAGGCTGTTAAATGAATTTTACCAACTATTTTATTCACTGTGATCAAAATTATATCACTGATGTTCTTACTAATATATCCCATTTGGCTCAATAATCTTTTATTTGTAATTAGAGGTGAAGAGGTCATTTTAAAAAAGCCTGCAATGAGCTTTAAAGAATTATGCTGCTTTCATTTTGTGTTTATAAGCAATTGAGGATAGAGGATAAAATTAACTAATGCAACTTTCTATGAGGAAAATATTAAAACGTCCTCAGTTCATATCCCCATTCGCCCAAAGGAGTTTTTCCTATTACTCTTCTTCAACCACTGGCTTTGTGCACTGCCTGCTCCCTGCAGCCGGGTGGGCAGCGCGGCACCGGCCACTGACCTGCCGACGGGGAAACCTCATCTCTCCCCCTTTTCTTCCTCAGCTCCTCAAACTCTGGATGACCCACAGTAAAATCCTTTTAACAAGGCTTCATTCCTCGCTGACCCAGTTAAAACTTTGCAAAAATAAACAAGAGCCATTCTTTGTTTTTCCTGCGGCTTTGGGATCTGTTTCAAGCATGGAAAGAAGCAGCCCTACCTGGGCGTAAGGCACGGGGAAGGGAGAGTGAAACAGCTGGCTGGGGGAAAGCAATGCCTTTAACAGGAGGACTTCCAGGGAGGGACATTTATATCCCTCTATTTTCTTGTTGGGTGTCTTATGCTGCACTGAGATCACCAGGGTCCGCATGCCCTGTCTGCCCTTCTCGGCCCGGAGCGAAGCTCTGAGCATGGGGAGGCACCGGAGGCGGTGTAAACGTGGGGTGCAAATGCTGCTCGCCTCCACAGTCTCCCACTTGTCTCCTTATCTTCTTGATGCTGATACTCTTTTCTCAAAGGATCGCATTTCTGCAAATTTAAAATAAAAATCCTCAAGCCTCGCTATTTCCAAGTTGTGCTGTGAAACCCTCTTTGCCAGCCAGCTGAATGCTGGCACGTCAAGTGAACACACGGCGGCCGGTGCCCAGCACCCCAGGGACAGCTACCTACTGGGCAACTGTTAGTGCCGGAGCAGGCGGCACCGCTCGCTCCGAAGGTCCCTTTTGAGTAGACACATTCTTCCTTCTAAGCATCATATATGCAAAAAGATACGTCTTTATAAAGGAAAGCATTCCCTGACCCGTCTCACCACGTTTCAGTTTGAAGTGCTGTTTGTCATCACTAAGCACTACTCTCCCAGCCAATGAGTGGTATTTCTCCCTGGAGGTGCTCTCTGCTTTAATAGGGTGTGCATACCTGAAACAGCTATGGTGCACTATTAATTGTTATTCATGCTTGGCTCCTACTGGGGAAACACAAAAGCTGCCACATGAACTTTTCTACTTCAAGATGATACCAACATGTATAATATTTCAAAAGATGGGGAAAATATCTTTGTGACCTAACCTAGCTGAACTCACAAAAACAAAGACATCTCCTCCATTGGGAAGAGTAAAGTATTGAAATGGGACTTGGAGAAGATCAATTAATCAGCCCATTCCCTCATGTACGAACACAAACCTTAGACCTCAGTTCTGAGAGGCTTACATATACCTCTGCAAAGACATTCCCCACTTTTAGTTGTTTGTCTTAACATTAGAAATTACGAAGAGAAAAAAATGTGTTGTCCCTTCAGTCTCAATCACCTCCAAAGACTGGATTAGGGTTGGGGGCCTCCAAGTCTAACCTCAGCGCTGGGAGAGAGGGTCAGAGGACTAACAAGAAAGAGGAGGAAGAGGAGAAGAGGGAGGAGAAAGGCTGCCTGTCTGATGCTGCAGTGAGGTCAGGGGAGGGAGGGCCTCCCCATCTGGGCAAGGTAGTGATGGAGAAAGAGGAGCCTACAAAGAAGGTGGGAAGCGCAATGCATTGCAGATGACTTTTAACAGGGGTTTTGGAAAGAGCAGTTGCAACCAACTCTGCTTCCTGGGCAGCCCGGAGAGGACCCGGCGCAGGGGCAGGGGAGCGGACACCCCTGCGTCCCTCAGGGCTGTTTACAGGACTTGCGGATGGAGGCTCAGCAGCCAGTGAGTATATCCTGGCCACAAGTACGTGGGAGATGCACAACAGAAAAATGCTTCCAGCCATCAGAACAGGGAGATTTTGAAATATCCTTCCAAGATAATCAGTTTTAAGATGCCACCTCTGCAGTTTATCATGCGTTTAGGCTAACATTCTTGTAATACTAGGACCAGAGATACCTTCTCACTCTGTCTTTTTCTGGAGGAAAAAAAGGAGAAAAGAAAAAAAACAAATCTTCAACAAGTGAAATGTGTATTTGGTGCATTTGATGGACGTTGTCATGCAGGGCTGGGTGAGAACTTTAAAAAAACAAAAAGTCTGCAAATATTCATTCACATTTTAAAATGAATTTACTGCAGCCACGTTGATTTCCCCCTGGGATTTGCTTTCTGCACACTTTTGAGCAATCAAGTTTTACTGGGCAAATGTTTGCACAAGACAAATTTCAAAATTGCATGCAGAGACAGAATTTTTTGTGTTTTCATGCCAGACATGCTTGTAGGCTTCTCCAATGAGCAGGCAGAAACAATATCATGTGATTTATCTGACCCATCACAACCAACCCACATACCTTGACTAACGAAGATCAGACACCCACAGTTGTTTGTGATCAAGACACAGAGTTGTTTTTTTAATTACAAAGCTATCCATCAGTAATTTCAAATAATAAGTAAATTGGAGGGAATTGTGATCTGTCTCCAGATAGTCTGTGAGCAGAGAAAGCAGCTAAATTTGTTGAATAAATTATTCATTATGGATTATTCGCTCAGCTTTACTGCAATAGCAGTGACATTGTTTAATTTAATAGCACATTAAGGGATCTTTTTCCTTACACAAATGAGTGCATTGCTCCCAGCAAGTTGACTCTTGAAGATGCAATACTGGAAACCTGTAAGAACAGCTACCCCTGTCCAAGGCTTCAATTAGGTTTTGAGCAGAGAAGACCTTCATAATACACCATTGACTGCATTTGGCTACAGTCCTTCTGTGGGGATACAAACTTGCTTGACAGAATATGGAGCTATGTAAGTCTTGCAAAAAAACCTAGAAACCAAACACATGGGTTTGTTTTCTTCACTGAGAAATTGACTGTGCTTTGAGATGGATCTGAAAATCCCAAAGCCAAAAGAAACCAACTTTTATACAGATCTCATTTGATCCTGGAGAGGCAAGGGCATTTTATCTGAGCCCTGTATTTCTTTAACTTCCACTGCACAAGTCTAGCAGCTCCTCTTCCCATCCTCAGCTATGCTGGAGCCCAAAACTCAAAGCCAAACTCAAGAATAGTGAAACTCTGCCAACCAAACCAACTCTTTCTGAGCAGCCACTGCAGGAATACCGGTCCTGTTGATTTTGTCGATTGCCTTGATTCTCCCTGAAGACAATATAAAGGATGGAGAAAGTTTGTATACCTCATTTATGACTAACTACCTGTGGAGGAAACCTCTCCAGCAACTTTTTTTCCTCTGAGAAATTAGGATCTTCACAGTCCCAAGGACCTACCACACAAACAGCTGCAAAACATTGTAATGACACAGGCCTGGCCATGTTCTCTGATCACTTTTTCAGATGTGACTCATCCTGACTCGCTCTCCATAATGCCCAGGGCTGGCTGAGCCCTGCCGTGCCGCCCGTGGACACACACAGCTGTGTCTTGGCTGCCTCCATCCCCTCTAACACAGGCACGACTGCTGCCTTTCAGTGGAGACCCAGCACATCCTTCCAGCGTAGCACCAAGATAATTGTCTTGGGTCTAATGGGGCTTATGGCAGTGAGGGTCGGGGACCGGCGAGCCACGGGCAGGCGGCAGAGGCTGAGGCTTGAGCACTTAGAAACCCTCATGCTGAAAAGCATGGTGCTTGTGAGACCCTGACTGCGAGTGCCACACACAAACACGGGAAGGGGCTCTCCCCGGCGGGGGTAAATTAGTTTTCTGCCACTGATGAGAGCGGAAAAGAAAATAAATAATGTGTATCTTTCATTTGGGTTAAGAAGAGCTGAAAAAAAAAAACCAACAATGAGTGAATACATCAATGGGGTTGCGTTGCCCATTCATGGATGCGAAATGTCATACCCTGAAATATCCTGATTCTGGCCCAAATACAAATACATGGAGAAACACAGGCATGTGCAGAGGTCCCCGATCTGCTCTGATTTATCTCCTCTGTGCTTTTTGACGCCGTGCTTTTTTAAAGCAGGGCTCCCCTGAGTAATGACCTGTGGGTAGCAGGTATGGTGCCGCCTCCCAGCAATCTGTTACAGCAGACAAGAAACAGATTTCTCAGCCCTAACAGACTCCTCTCCAGCACAGCGCATTTCCCGCTGGCTATCTCCAGCGCCCGTGCTGTCGCAGAGCAGGCAGTGCCTGGGTGTCACCGCTCTTCACCGCGCCGAAAGTGAGAGGAGCAACAGTCCTGGCACGAAGGGCCCAATGCAGCAAGGACAGGCACTCGAACACGTGATTAAGAAAGATCGTGACCATTCGTGCTGTATCAGATCCTCAATCAATATTCCCCTTCTCTCATAATATTCTTTTTCAGCTGGCATTATAACTCGGCATTGAGAACAAGGTGGGAAACCTTTAGTGGCCAGTTCAGGGCTCAAATTTCTGTTGTTTATGTATATACATATACTATATATATAAAAATACAGTATAGATTCCTGGCCATTCACTTTCTTTCACAATTCACGTATTACAGCTATAAAATGGAAAGATGAGTGTGGTCAGGGAGTAAAATTAAAGAAAAGCAACAGGGCACCTACAAATACCAAAACATTAAAGAAAAGAGAGAGCAATGCCACGCAAATCCTTTGAGTCCGGTCAGAGAAACTCACTGAGCCGGCAGCAGGTACCAGGAGAATCCATCCAGGCAGATGCAGGCCTTTCTCCTTCCCTCCTTTGGTACAACTATTATATCCCTTTCTTCATGTATTATATTTAATATCCAATATATATTATATATTTATACGTTAAGCTACAATATTGCATTCATTTTAGCCTATCCACAGGCAAGTTGCCCTGTTATGCCTCCAAGCATCTACACCATATCATTCTGCCTATAACCTTAAAATTGAAATGCCATGTCATATTTTCTACCGTCAGTAGCAAGTGTTATCTTACCTTACATTCTATTATATCATTGTACTTTCCTCCCTGCTTGATAAGCTGTCAATATTGTTTTGGCATGAGAAATTTCCATCTCATGCATCAGATGATCTCCATGACCTTTAAGCGAGTTGCCAGTAGGATAATTTACTCACAGTGTTGTGACAAAATAATATCTCTTCTGCCCAGGTCACATGACATGATCATTACATGATTTTCCCAAAACGATGAAATTTTGCACATTTTGGGGGTGGAAGACCTCTGCGGAAAACTGAAATTACTAGATTGCTTACCATTTCAGTTAACTACAAAGAGTTAAAAAGGCTACTTGCCATTGCTTCGCCCAAGCAGCACATCCCGAATTCCCACACTACACATAACTGTCCTTTTTAACTTAAGTCTCTTTTTTTTTTTTTTTTTTTTAACTGCTCAGCTTTGTGCAAGGAATGTTTTAATACAACCATCTTTGCAGTGTCTTGTATGAGCAGGAGGATGTGATCACAAATATCACATCCTTTTGGCATCTTTTTGGCTCTCTGTGCATAACAAAAATGTCAGACAGATTTTAATGAAAGGCTGCATGCTTGTGGGTATTGACAGTTTGACATAGAATCCTAATTTTCAGATGTCTTGTTCTTACTGTTTTTAACACACAAATACTTGCAGTATAAGACCAAGGCACCAAAACCACAGAGAGCCAGTATTTATATACCGTCTTCCTATTCTCAATGGGCTCTGCTCAGCAACATGCCCAATTTCTGTGGGTTTTGGCCTGAGAGTTTTTGCGGCTCGGCTGCAATCATGTCTAATCCCAATTTAGAAACCAAATTATTTCTTTTCCTCACCCGCAGAGCCCGGGCTCCTGCTGCTGCTGCACCCTCATGGGGGCGTGGGGGGGGGCAGCGGGGCAGCCCCAGCCAGGGATGGGGCACAGCGAGGGGTTGCGGAGGTGCTGGGGGGCCGTGGACACCCCCGCAGGGAAATGCGCCCCGTCTGCTCGCATGCTTCATGCCAGCTTCATGGGCTGCGGAGACATCCCATGACAGGCAGCAGGGACCAGAAGAGGTCTCTGCACCAGGGGTCCCTCGAGGTACCTGTGCATAGGGACTGCACATACACACATATTTGTATTTATTCATTTAACTGCAGTTGGGCTTCCTCCTCCTGCGCTCTCTGTGCTGGAGTGAGTGACAGCTCTTTGTTTCTCTGTAGAGAAAACGTCACGACTTCAGAAAAGGGGCGGGTGGCTGCCTCCATCATTTCACTTGACTACTTCCTATCTCAAGCACCCTGTACCGTTATCATCGGCTACTTCTGCACGTAAGTAAGGGAAGATCAGAGCAACTGTTTATTCGATGAGATATTAGAGAATAATAAAACTGAAAATTAGAGCCAAATGGCATCAGGAATACCCCTCCACGGGGTAAGATATTCTCCAAAGTTCTTCACAGGCAAAAGTTTAAGGCAGCCATTATCTTTATCAGCTTTAAATTCCCTCATGGCCATGGACTCCACCAGGTCTTCTCCTTGCACCACTACAGATGGGTGCCTCAGCTCCAGGACTTCCCTCCCCTCCCTCCCGCGGCAGCAGGGCAGAGGAGCTCTTTCTGGGCATCTGCTCCTTGCAGGTGCCCCGTTCTCCCCGTACGCTACGCTGATTATCCTCGATATTAACGATGCCTCCCAGCTTTGCGTGGTGAGCACATTTTGTCAGCACCTTCCCTTGTCCTCAAGATCAGGTCAGAGGCTGATCCCAAGAGGCAACCCTTGGCTTCTCCCTAGACTGGTACTTTGGCTTTCAGCATGACCCAGCCCCATCTCCCTCCCCTGTCTTGCTGTTCAGGTACTTATCTTGTCTTAATAATTTCCCACGTGGCACTGTATCAAATACTTTACTGTGAGAGATGAGATCTACTTCATTTCTTTTATCTAGAAAATCAATGATCTTATCAAAGCAAGATATCAGGTTTGTCTGGCGTAATCTACACTTGGTAAAGCTATGCAGCATTTTAGACCATTTTGCAACTACTTCTTTGGTTATTATTTCTTCAAAACCATGTCCCAGGCTTTGCACCTGGCAGGTCAGCTCAGCAGCCTCGATGGCCTGGCTACAGCTCTTCATCGCTGCGCGACCGTGGCCATGTGGCCTCAGACCTTTCCTGCAAGGGCCACCTTCCTCATACCCTTTCATATACTCAGACAAAAATAAAGTTACATGAAGTGCATTTTCTTTTTATTAATTACCAATTATTTTATTTGATGGGGTTTCGTTCATCTAAGGCTGTCCTGTATCTTCTGCCTCCATCACCTTCTCTGCCATTCTCTACTATACGTGCAAGTTAGATGATCTAAGACAGCCTTGGGACATCATCTTTGTACTGTTTCCACGAGTCTACCACAGAGACTCACAACTCCAGAAAACAGGACGCGAGCCCAACTGGGCTTCAGAAACCCAACCAACACTACTATTTTTTTTAAGGCAATTTAACAAAGTTTGCATCACTGGCAAAACGCTCACTGCAGCTCTGCAAATAACACCAAAGAGAACGGATCAATGTAATGCCCTATTGACAAAGTCTGAACTATAATACATATATTTTATACATTTTTATTGTGTTCATGTATGTTGATTCATAGCTGTTTTATCAATAAAAAAATGCTGCACAAAGTCTTATACTATAACTGTCACCAAAAGTTATTTATTACTAGGATAATAACAAATTTTATGTGGACAGAGATCCTTTGTGGTAAGATGTTGAACTATAAAGAGACAGAATTTCCTGCTGTATACAGCACCGGCCTAAGGGAAGTTGCTGATTTCTATCCACTGTATAGAGTACACAGGTGTGCATGCGTATATCTATACGCCGATGTTCATGAAGGTCACACAGGCATTCGCCTCACATATTTATAATACTATTTCCTCCTAAAAAAAGGTGTTAAAAGGCCTACAACACACTTAAAACAAGACAGATTCAAGAACCATGAAGTTAAACACTTATCAAACTTGGAAGCCATTAATAGCCTCTCATCAATTATACCTCGGAAACAATTACAAAGGGCCAAATACTGCAGCCCTTCATTAGGCAGATCTCCCCTCGAGGTCACCAAGAGGGTTGCTCAATTAAGAGCTGCAGAATTTGGCCCAAACTTAGCAGTTCACGTGTCGTGGTGTCTCTTTTTACAGAGGAGGCTTTTGCACAGGAGGTCCCCGGCGTGGCCGGGAGCAGTCCCGCTCGCCAGCAGCACGGCTGCCCGAGCCGAGGGACCAGAAAGCCATTCCTCTCCGTCTCTGTATTAATACACAAACAGAACAGCAGAACTTTTTCTTGCCCGTACATGATAGTTGGTGTTAAGGTACGAAGCAAACCCCTCGGAATACTTATTAAAATTCATTTGATTGAATTTACCAAAATGTACCACAAACTTCCAAAGGGAAAAAACCCTAACTTCCGAATGTAAAAAAGATGTAAATATATTCCTGGTAAACCTGACCTTTGTGTGCTATACAAAATGACTACAGTCTTGTGTTTCAAAGATTTTCTTCCTTGAAAAATATCCATTGTTATGGCATTTCCTTGACTAAGTAGAAATAACAGAGGTTATGCTTCAGCTATACACAACAATATTATTTCTTTTAATATATAAATGTGCCAAAAGGTATGTATACAAAGAACGCTGATAGAGCTCCTGGAGCTGTTCTCTGCTTTCTATTGTTACAAACAATAATTTGAGGAGAGGAGAAAAAAAATCCCACAAAGAAGGATTTCAGCTTAACACGAGCAATGCTCCTCCTGCACATCTTTCCTTTTATGCAGTTTTGTTTCAGTGATTTGAGCATGTTCTAATTTTGTCATTCGAGCCATCTGACTTTCACTGCTCTATACAAACAAAACCTAATTTAGTCTGAGATGTTTTAAGTCATAACAATGACGGATGGCCAAGGTTCAGGTGTGCTAGAATATTTAAATACCTAGTCTATATTTTCCTGATATAAAGACAGGCAGCTTTTTGTACTCTGATTAATTATGATTTTGTGTCTGAAAAAAATAGCTCTTTCTATTCTACATTATTAATTGGTTATTTAATTAGGGATTCTGGTAGCTTCAGATGTTGGGTAGCTAAAATTGTGCTGTGGTTTAAAAAAAAAAAAAAAAAAAAAAAAAGACTAGCTCCATACTGTTGCCTTTTTGTATCTTATGAAGGTCACAATAAGATGTGATTGTTTGGCACAGCAGCAGTGAATTATGCCACCCAGACAAGCTTTTAACCTATGTGCCTTCACTCTGAGTGAGACACACAGGGATGTGCTCTCTTTAAACAGTTCTCTATTGAAGAGGATTCAATCACCATAATGAATCTGAGGCCAGGCAGCAATCTTCTTCACTGAAAGAATTTCTAAAAGATTGTAGAATTTGTAAAACGAACAGCTCACAGACTAAATGGCTGTGTGGGTGAATCAATTATTGCAGGGCTCGCAGTAGTCATAATATTTAGTACATATCATAGAGTGTTTCAGGTACAATAAGATATGCTAGTTTTTTCCCATTCCTGCTCGAAAGTGGTATGTGCTCCACCAACTTAGTCAATCTTCAGGATCTAGTTAGAACTAGTATTAAGTCAATAAAAAAATCCATCTGCAGCTGCAGTGCATGTACCAGGATCCGAGGGACTCACATTGCTAAACAGTAATTGTATTAAAACATACACCACTGAGCCGCTCATCGGGAAAACACATGATGTATCGGGAAACACAAAACACATCAAGGGCTGAAATATTTTTAGAGGTACAGTAGGGCCAATGCTGAACAGCTTCCTTATTAATACAATAATTATTTTATTTTGACAGCACCATTTATAACCATATAGTCTGTGTCCAGCTACCCATATTTCCATTAATCAATGGATTTGAAGACAACTGTCATCATTTCATTTTATTATGACTTATAGGTTCATTGCAGTTCACTTAAAAGTTGTGATGAGCAAGACACTGCTGGGCAAGAACTGGACCTTCGCAGGCTGGCCAGTGCTCGTGCCCAGCGCTGGGCTGGTTGGCAGCAAGCAGCCGTGTCCCGGGTGGCACCCGGGGGGACCGGGGACACATGGGACAAGCCAGGATGCCAAGGGGCAACAGGGCAAGCTGGCTGCTGGAGAGATGCCGAGGCCATGCTGGTGGATTAAAAAGGTGGACAGGCACTTCGGCTCGCAGGTAGGACATGCAAACCCCACGGCCCACAGCAGGACGACACCAGGATGCTATGGGAGAAAATGGGAAGGGCACGATTCAGCCTTGAGAAAGGAAGCATTCTGCTAAAGTAAAAAGCCTTGATGGCACTAGGATATAGCTCCAAAGAACCTGAGGACTCTTCTCAAACCTTCAGCTGGGCCACAGGTTTGCAGCACCCACGCCGCACCCAGCCGCCTGCGAACGAACGGGCACCCCCGGCACGCAGCTCTGCGGTTTGGTCCTGCCGAAGCCAAGTCACCGTGTCACGAAGCCATGTCAGAAACTGCCAAATACGCTTTCACGTTGTGTACAACCTCCCCTAAAATGCATAGGGCTAGATGGCAAACAGGGTGTCCCTTTAATGAAACTACAACATATTAAAAATTATTACAGCTTCGTCTTTTCAGGTTTTAGACAATGTAATGTGATTTATTCAAAGAAATGCTGATGATTAGACATTAAATGGCACTAAATATTCCACTTCCTCTGCGCTGCCTGATAAACTGGTTTCATTAACATTATAAGTAACAAAAGTTTCCATTTCAGTCGGCCCATTTTGTTTTCCTCACGATCTAAGTTGCAGCTGCACAGCACTATATTATAGGGGCCTCGCAGAGCGGCAGCTTTGGGCTCTCCATCACTCCCCGCGGTTAAAGGGACCGAGCTGGCTGCCGGCGGCACGCGCGGGGCCGTCCCAGCTCGGCATCGCGGCCCCCTCCTGCCGGGGCAGCCCCCTCCCTGCCCCAGCCCAGCCAGCACTCTTCACCCCACTGCCCAGCCCACGAGGGACACCCCCACGGCGGGTTTGGGGCGTTCTCGCCCCGGGGCCGGCACCATCATCCCGGCTCCACCGACGTCGCCGCCGCCTTTTTTTCCTCAAGAGATTTTTCTTTAGCCGCGAAGTCTCTCCCTATTAAATCATGTGCCTCAGCCTTAAGTGCGGGTTAACACTGTGCCCTGAGTGGAAGCTACTATATTTGTCAAGGATACCTCAGTGATTTATCTCTGCCAGTCCTATAGAAGAACTCAGATCTGGATATACAGTGCCTCTATATAATTTCCAAATTCAGCCGTTCTGCCTGCTCCCTCGGAGACCCTGCTCGGGGTCTGAAACTGCTGGAATTATGGCTCGTTCCCAATTCAGGCCCTTATTTCAGGCCCTGTCCCCTGACACCGCAGCCCTGCAGCACTGGGTGGGGATGCCTTCATCGGGAGGATGGGATGCCCCCATCGGGAGGTGGGTGCTCCTTCCCGACACCCTGCAGCTCGCCCAGTCCCTTCCCCAGCCTCCCACCACGTCTGCCTTCTTTCAGGGAAAACCTCCCTTTGCAATGAGCCACCGAGACACTTTCTGAAGAACCTTTCGAAAGTAAGAGCGCAATTTAAGTGCACACCGGCCAGTGCTCCGGTATTTAATAAAACCTTGCTCCTGCGCTCGGGCAGCGCTGCCCGCTCAGGGTGGCCCTGGCTGTATTTTGGGTGGGGGGCAGGGGTTGGTCCAACCACCTCCCAGCGCTACGCAGGAGAAAACAAATCTCCTTCTGCCCCCCCAAACCACTGACTCAACGGGGCAAAGCAGCCCCGCTTGCTCAGTGTAAATCTGGAACAACCCCAGTCACGCCAATGGGCTCGCTCCGGATTTACTGCTGTGTATCCAAGCGCCGGATTTGGCCGATGAGCATCAGCCCTCACCCCTTCCCCCTGAGCCCTTCCCTGGGTGCCCGTGCAGAGGAGACCCCGCAGCGCCGAGCCCGGGCACTGCGTCCCTGCCTCCGCCCGCGTCTCGGGTAGTGTCTCCACACACACATGGAGAGATATTTAGATAGCTGTATATTATTGTTTATGTAAAGCCATAGCTTTCCCTTGATTGCAAGGCATGGTGGGGCTGCTGATGAGGTTTGCTGTTGACATTTCTGCATTAGCTGGCTTTTGTCAATCCTGGCAGGCTGAGAAATTCTATCTTAAGGGCTGTTCTTTATTAAATTTGCAAGATACAAAACTGTGACTGACTCTTTTCTTTGGTGAATGTATAAATAATAAATCCGGATCGCTAAAAATAACAATTAAAATATTGCTCAAATTTAAAAGTAAAAAAAAAAAATTTGGTAATTTTCAGCCAGCTTCGCGAGCGCTGTGAGAGCAGGCAGAGGCGGCGGGCAGCGTGTCTCCTCGAGGGCTTTTGACAGCTGTCAATATTCAAAGTGCTCGAGGACGGGGACAGGGCTGGGGAAAAAAGAGCACGCCTGAGCCAAGCCGCTATGTGTTTTACCAAACTTTGTCACAGAGTCTTTTATACAACTCCTTTATGCAGGATCTGTGACATAATTCCTATTTTTTTTCCACCAGCCATTATATATGATAAATAAAACAATGCACTGAAAACACTGAAATCTCTCATCAATGTCTTTGTGAAAAGGGCCCAGATAAATGAGTCTTGGAATCAAAGGCAGATTACATGACTGACCATGTATCATCCTCTATGTATTGAACATAGTCTTTGTAAAGATAGAGCGGTAATAAAAAGTGGTATTGTGTGCTGTGAAAGGCTGTGTGGGTCTGTGCATGACTAATCTGTCTTTCTGCATTATTTTATTCAATCTTCTCTGACTTTATGCCTTTGACATTTTTGCTACACTCAGTAAATTTGAGTGAATAGGCAATTTTAAAGAATTTTTATAGGGCTTCAGAGAAGTCATACGCAGACTGTATCTTTGTTCAGATTTAACAGTTTAAATATTTCCTTTGTCTAGGATGCAGAGTAATCTTTAGGCAGAGGAGAAGAGGGGGATGGGGTAGGAAATGCCTAAACCTCCCTTAATATTTTGGCAACCTTTTGGTGGAGCCGGCGGCGGGAGCAGCGTGGTGGGGCCAAGCCCAGCGGGCGCCGGGCACCCGGGGAGCGGGGGGCGACGCCACGGATCGGGCCCCAGCACGAGGGCCAGCCGGGCTGCGCTCAACTTTGCCGCCTCCGCCGAAGGGCTGCGGGAATAGCGGCTCCCTCCACAAAACTCAAGTGGGAAGCAGATGAAATGTTTAAAGGGCTATTGTGAATATAGGCTTAAATATGATCCTCTTGCATCAGCCAATTTCTCTGACAAGATATTGCAAGGGTTGCTGTTTCTTAGTAAATAATGATTTTATTGCATCTCTTTAATGAACTGATAACGTGATACACAGTAAATTATCTGCATCTATAACATTACTGAGGATAAGCAGCGTGGTTTTAGTAATTTATACCACAGAGAGACATGCATTATAAAAATAGGAAAATTATTTCCTTTGTTAAATTGTGCAGAAGTCTTTACCTGAGGAACACCAGACAGATTAATCTCTGGAGATCCACTCGCTTGTATTTAAGCTGTTGAACTGTTCGCTGTTTTTTCCTCAGAACAGTTGAAAAAAACATTTTGTGAGCCAGAATTGACATTGTGGGTATTGTTCCTGCTCACACAAGTTATTAAAATAATTACTAAGCTGTTTTGAGGTAACTTGAAGCTTTCTTTAAAACTTAAATCCAAATCTGAAGGAATTAGCGTAAATGATTTGCATTGATGAAAACTGAAGCATCGCAGACAGCTCACCCGGGCACCTCCCGGCAACGCAGCCCCAGTTGCACGCCGCACCCCTGGGCGCTCGCTCAGCCCCGGCGGGGCCCGAGGTGGGGGCTGCTAGGTGGGTACCGCGGGTTAGAGCAGGCACCGCTCCCGGGGCTGCAGAGGGGTTGACGCCAGACCCCGGCGCAGCACCGGCGGCAGCGGGACCCGCAGCATCACCCTGCGCTGCAACGCTCGGCCCTGCTCCCGCTCCAGGGGCAGAGGCAATTTCTGCCGCTCGCCCCCGCACAAGTGAGCCCAAAACTATTTGGGATTTGTAGGCTGGCTGCAGACACCCGCGGTGCTCGCTGCCACGGGGCTGCTCCGGCCCTGGGGCGCAGCGGGACGCTCACCTCCCATTTCAGCCCGGGCAGAGGCCGGCACCGACTTTCCTCACCAGCTACCAATGGTCCAATGTGGCCCGAAATCTGGGATTTGTCACCCGAGCAGGGGCAGGGGTGGGGGATCAATCCCCACAGGCGCTCAGTCTCCACAGGTGTAACGCCAGAGGGGTGGCCCACGTGCCGGTGAATTTTTTCTGGGCTGGCTGTACGCACAGGGCAGCCGAGAAGAGAGTTACGATGTATCAGGGTTTCGTTTGTTTGGGGGTTCTTTTGGTTTTGTTTTTTGTTTTAGTATCCCCACTAACCTTTCAGAGAGATCAAACTGTAGCGGCGAGCCGGGATCCCAGAGCACTCCACAGGCCGGGTCGCCCCATTAATCCACAGCCCATCCTTCCGAGAGGAGCACATCGCCAGCAGATTACAATCTGTCTAGATGTAATCATGCTTTAGCATCTTACTTCAAAATTTTAACGGGTAAAAATTCCCCATCTCGGTGCGAGATTGCATCATGAATTCCCTCTGCCTTGTACAGCAGGGATGGAAAAATACTACTTTTCATCCTTGCACAATGCTTGATGTAAGTTTCTGAAAATGAGCGCTCTACTAAGCCTAAAAATGTAGGATAATATGATTCATTTATAGATCTCTGATAATAGATGTGGTTTCTGTTACTCCGTTACCACATCAAGGATTACTCCTGCTCCTTCAGGAAGGACACGGCCCCCTCCTCCTCACCAACCATTACCATAAAGCGGGATAAACAACAAATAGCACCTTATCATTAGCTGCATGGAGCAGTTCCCATTGATTTATGACGCTCAACACTGCAAGGCTGGATCGAGCCGCAAGTCCCTGTTTTGCAAATGGTATCTTCGCGAGACCGTCATAAAATATAGGGAGGCACCTCACCTGGGCTTGGGGTTGTTTACAGAAAATGTTTTGCGACTTGCAGGAATTCTTCCCAATATTAGTTATTAACAACCCCGAGGTGGCATTTGCATTTTTATAACCTTGTTACTTAAAAGTGAAACAGCAGAAGGGAAGACTTGGCCATAGCGTTCCCCGCGCGCTTTAATCCCAGCCTGAGCTTTTTATGCTTGAGAGCACCTTATGATGCTGTAACTAACCTCAAACCCGGAGCGGCAGGAGGGCACCAAACCCCCGAATACAGCAATGTCATGCTTTACAGGCGTACCCTCTGCAACAGCATGAATGGAGGAAAAAAAGCCCCGTTGCCTAGGAAACACTCCAGTCTGGGTAATTATTACTGTAACTGTCTGCACACCCCACCTATAACAGAAATGAATAATAAATCACCGCCGCTGACTGGCAGCTCTCCGCTCTTGCTCCTGCTCAGCGCTGCTACCTACCGGCGCGCGCGGGGCGCTGCAGCCCGCCCCCACCCGCCCCGGGCGAGGCGGCGGCCGCGGCCGCAGGAGGCCGGGCACGGCCCCGCACCGGCCCCGCACCGCACCGGCCCCGCACCGGGCCCGGCCCCGCACCGCCCCGGCCCCGGCCCCGCACCGCACCGCGCCGCGCCGCGCCGCACCGCAGCACCGCCCCGGCGCCGCCCCGGCACCGCCCCGCCCCGCACCGGCACAAGGGCGAGGGCCGGAGCAGGCAGGCGGCGCGCTGCCCGGCAGGCCTGCGCCCGGCGGCCCCGCTCCGCCGCGGCGGCCCGGCCCCGGCGCTGGCGGGCGGTGCGCGGCTGGGCCCTGCCGGGCGCCCGCGGCCGGCGGAGCGGCACCGCCGGCGGAGGTGCGCCGCTCGTCTGGGGCTGTCTGCCCCGGCGTTCGCTGGAGGACTGCTATTGGAAGAGTGGTGCGTCTAGAAATGAGAACACTCGGAGCGATTTACTGGATCTGATTTAAAAGACGCAGCGGGAGCTGGCAAAATTCACGTATCGTGGGGTTAATGTGGGTTAGAACGGAGCTATTTGTAATACAAAAATATTGCGTACCAAATACACACATCTGATTTCTTTTAATTCCAGCTCATTTTTTGCAACATAAATCACTTTGTTAAAATGAACAGCTAAAACAGCTGGTTTAGACACTCTTGAAACAGACAAAAATCTGCCGCTTTAGATGCTCTAAGTGAGCAATGAAAAGTGCTAAGTGCAACTAGTCTTACAGGAGAGAGGGGGAAAGAAATCCAGTTCACCTCTAAACGCACGTCACGGGCTCTACCGACCCAGGCCAGGCCTGCAGCTACCGGCACCGACCCAGCTGCGCCGAACACGCAGCGTCCACTGCCTTTTCCTTCAGCTTCTCCAGGCCGGACTTCTCAGCTGCGGAGGGAAGTGCCCCCCACGCAACCCCTCCTCTGGGTACAGGCAGGTGCCCAACTTACTTGTGGCCAATTAAAGAAGATTAAAGAGTCAAATTTGCCTCCCGATGAGGAATGGAAGTGGAGCAGGTAATTTGCAGTGCGTAACGTGCAATCATGGCCCTGCAAAGGGCTGCGTGGGGCGGCCGCAGGGCGGTGGGGCACGGCATGGCACGGCACGGCACGGCTGGGGCACGCTGACTCATCCCCGTGGCCGTGCAGTGCCCATGCAGGCAGCTGCCACCACTCTCATTTTGGACCAAAGACATCTTGTGCAGCAATGTCTTTCCCCGTTGTTTTCTCCTGCTGCGTTTCCCCCTGCCTGTGAAGTCGTGCCTGGTTGTGCTTTCAGCTGGCACTGCTCGCCTGTGCCCGAGCGGGCTGGGGACACCGGGACGGGGCTGGCGACAGGGCTCCTTCCAGCACCCGCATTCCCGTGCCACCCCAGTGACCGGCTGCCAAAGCCGCCCCAGGCCTGGCCGGGCCACATCCTTCCTGCCGAGGACGTGCAAAACCTCTCAGGAAACACCGGGAAAAACCAAAACCCCCTTCCTCAGCCCCGTGCCCAGAGCCCTCGGCAGCGCTCCCCGGCAGACAAGGAGCCCTTCCAGAGGCAGCAGGAAAAGCCACCAAGGGTGTTTCAGAAATCGGTTAAACTGTACCCTTATTATTTAAGTGAATAAAATCTCTAACTGCAGCATTGGGGGCAAAAAGACACTCATCTCAACAGATTAATTTACTACCAGGAACCCTACAAGCCTCAAAGTTGGGGCGCCGTTGCTTCATCCTAGTGTTTGCTTCATCTGTGCATTGGTGGACATCTGCATCCACTGGTTGGCTTCAGTGTTGCACAAACGGCAAATGTTAAGTCCTCACTGAGATGGGCCTTCACGTTGATCTTTTTTTTACGCTGTCTCAGTTTTTATCTGCTTTGGTAGATTTATTTTTTTGTTCAGCATTTGCAAACATTCTCCAGAAATCCTACAGCCATCTCTTCTTGCTCTAGGCACCACACAGTGAATCTACTGGTAAAGCCCAAGTGAAGAGACCGAAGATGAAGGATCATTCCAGCCTGCAAACCCTCTGACAAATATACTGCAGAAAGGCCACAGACACATTCAGGGTCCCTATTAGGGAAAACACTCATGTGCTTAGTTTTAAGCATGTGGTTAAATCCATTCTTCTTTGCAAAATCTTTGAGACATAAGCACATGCCAAAGTGCATTCCTGAGTAAGGATGCTTCCCTGAACTGAGGCCGTAACTCATTAAAACCCAAGGTGCATTTATTCTACTTTTTCCTGTGAGCAGGGATGTGAAGAAAGGGGAGGGGAAAAAAAGAAAACAAGCAAAGAATTAATTTTGATTTGAAACTGATCTATGGTGACAAGGGGCATTTGGTTTTGTTGAAGTAACTAGAAGTGGGAAGTATTTCAGAAGATATCTAAATAAATCTTTTTAAAGGGGTTTCTCCCTCTCTCTCTCTCTTTTTTTCTCTCCTTTTCCCTCTAATTACCCATGTCTGGTAGTCTTGGATCTCAACCCCTTGTTATTTAAAATACATATTCATGGCACTATATTTTACAGTTGCACTGTTCTGGTTACAAAATAGCTTCTACTTTTCTAGGACATAATTTCATTTTGTTTAGCCAAGAATTCATTAAAGAAGCTATAAATAACCTCCTTTAAATATTTAGCCGTGAATAGAGGGTGGACTGGCATTGATGGCTTATTTTAGTACTAATGCAATATGCTTTAAAAAAAAAAAATCCGCATTTAAGCATGAATCAAGTTAATCATTAACACTTTCAACGTGATTCTCAGGGTCCGCTTAAAACAGAGATTGCCCCCTTCCAGCCAGCAAGCTTCGGGCGTGGGAGGGCTGCACAACTTTCCCTTCAGTTTTCTTTCAGCAAAACACAGTTTGCTCCATATCGTGGGGAAAACAAAGCCCCGCGGCTTCAGTGGGCTGCTCCCCCAGGCTGGGGCCCCAGGTATCAGCCCCTTCTTGCCCTCCTGCCGCCAAACAACTTGGCCAGCATTTTCTGCCCATGAAACTACGCCACCTTCCCAAACACGCAGCAGAAAACATCAGACTTAGATGGAGGGCAGCCTTTTTTAAAAGTCACCTTAGAAAAAGAAGTCCCAATGCCTCCACCTCCCTTTTAAGCACATAAAGAAAAAAGTGTTGAAAAAGGGGGAGTTGGTGATTCTGTTTTAATGCATGAAGCTGCACCATGAGCTAATCTGCTGTGATCTGAGACCAAGGATACGAGCACAAGGCACAGTTATTTTAGGGGAAGGTGAGGAAACAGTATTAGCTGATGCCCTGTTCATGGATGGCCAAGATTTGGAAAACCAAATGCTGGTGGCTCTCAGACTGCGTGTTTACAAAGCCACAGAACTGCGGCCACAAGCAAATCCTTCCTTACACCTCCCAGGTCTTTTTGCCTCACTTTTTAGGCTGTGGTTTGATGATGTCAGCTGGAGAGTAACATCAGCTTAAGGTACTCCAGCTCCCCGTGCCCTCTGCCAACGTTTTCCCTTGTCCTTGCTCAGCACATTACCCCTCTAACTGTACTGATACAGACATGCTGAGAAAGAGATTAGGAAACCCGCTAGCTTCAAAAAAACACACACAACTTGGAAAAAAAAAACCCCGAACCCCGTAGTTTGCTTTTTAAACCTAGCTCCATCGCCTGTTATCATTCAAGGGGTGGCCCCAACAAAAGCTGTGTCAGCACAAGGGAGGGGATGGCAAGAAGACAGGAAGGAGCTGCTGGGCAGGGACTCCTAAAGCCAGGATTGCTCGCAGTCAGGAGAAGGATACATAAAACTGTACCCTGAGTGCTGCAGTGCTGTTGCATTTTGAAATAAAGTTGAAGCATTAAGACATTTTTCTTTAGTGCTGACTCCCTCTGGGCATTCCCAAGACAATTACAATGTTTTCGGAGTACACAAAAGAACTAGGAGATTTTGTAATCAGAGTCTGAGTTTATGCTTCTCTCCTTAAGAGCATTCAATTTCCATGGACATTCATTAGCAGGAGGTTAAAACACAATGGCAGAAGAGAATGGACTGCTTTTATGTCCATGTGGTAGTAAACACTTCAAGCTAGAAATGCAAGTTCAAAATAACAACCTCTCCGTGTTGTTTCCGAATTAGTAGTAAAGCAACAAAAAGCACACAACTTTCACAGCTTTTTTACTGAAAATTTAATTTTACAAAATACCCTTTTCCATCAAAGAAACTTCCCTGCAATGTACATGAACCCAGCGTTTTATAGATCTGTACAGTGAGATACCAGAGAGGTTTGAAAGAAGGAAAAAAACTTTTAGCAGACACCTAGTTGCAAAACCTACAGCAATGTGAATACAAGTGTGTCTTAAAATGCTAAAGCAAGTAATGCAATATAATTGGTGAATCTATTTGAAATGTGAAAAGTTTCCTTAAAATGGTCCATATGGTATGTAGAACATCACAGCTGGCACAAAACTGCCTGTATTTAGGTTTAAACACAAAAACAATGTATGTAAGGAACAGTTTTTGAAAAAGAACCCAAGTGCTGCTATCATAAGGCAAACATATACAAAGGTGCTGACAGCACACAGGGAAATCGACAAAATAAGATGAATACTCAAGTTTTCAAACACTGAACTTTTTTTTTTTTAAATGTTGCCAATAAACGTTTCAAAGATAACCAATGCCAAATTAACATAGGACACCCTTTTAACTAGCTAGGTGTAACGGATATAGTTTTACATAATCTCAACAAATGTGAAACTAGGCATGAGTGCTCCAACTTCGGCTGGCTAGGCAGGACCTAGTTAGTCTGTTGCATTCTGGCAGCTTTGAATTTTGAAATCCTCTTTCTAGTTTCTTCTGATGCTTCAGACAAAACTTCCTCTGATTTTCGCTCCAGAATGGTAGGCAGGACTGGGTGAGCAATGACTGGGTGTGGTATTAAGGAAGGAGACAAAGGCTCCTTTTCTATAACAGTTCCGGAAAATGCCTACAACAGAAGAGAATACTCAGAATGAGCTAATAAAATGCAAATATGAAGCTATGCCCATAAGGTCATTACCCTATATTAGCCTGATTAGGATTGTTATTTCTCTTAATCAAAAGTAAAGAAATATCTTTAAATCAATGATTGTTCCTTGCATAAGTAACCGAATTGTAATTAACCTCAAAATATAGCTTGTTCAAAGATGACTGAATGAAAGACAGTGTCTTAAAAGTACTACTTAATCTCATTCCTCCTCCATAAATGATCTAAAAATTTGCTTCCTCACTGACACATGCTCAAGAAATAAAACAGCTGAGGTAATATATAGTTTCATTTTGGATAAGAAATTGAGAGATTTTGCAAAGTTGGAGTATGTCAGCATTTCCATCATACGTCATATTTTATGACTTAATATATTCTAATTGCATCAAGCTGACACACTGCATACAAACTGGCAAGCACATATTTTGTTTGTTCTTTTCTCCTTACCAAATATGATCAAAAAATGGTGAAAGCAATTTATACTTAAGAGAATGGCAAACTTGCTTCCAACTATTTCTCTCTATAAAAGGTCTAATAAAAACATTTAATGTTTAAAAATGGTAATTTATATGCAGCTGATTATATGACTTAATCCTTTTTAACTCAGCTAAGAAATGACCATGATTCTTGGAAAACATGGGAAAAAAAGCAACTCAAAACTACTTTTCATAAACATATTTAAGAAAAAAATCACCCTACTATGTATTGAAAACAGAAAATTCAGAATGCCTAAGGACAAGGGGAAGCAGTTTACATCCAAGGTTTGATGCTCATACTGGGCACAAAGGAATGCACACCAGATTTATTAACTATGCTTAGTTCTGCTTTTTCATAACTCAGTTACCAAGAAAAACAAAGCAAAACAAACCAGCCATTCTTTTCTTGCAGGTCCTGCAAAAAAGCAGTGGTTTTTTGTTTTCTGCTCCAATAGCCAAAGTATGCCTAAAGCCATGCCTATACACAACTGCGTTGTTCTAACACCACGCTCATTTTCAAAAACAGGTAAGCAAAATACAACCTAAGAAGATCGTGATAAAATCAGAAACAAAAAGAAAAAAAGTCAGTATGTTGCAAATGGTAATGGAGAAATAATATAATTCAAACACCCACAAAAACAACCAAAAGCAAAACAACAGCATTTAAGAAGGCATGTCTAACTGCAGTGTTTTGCTCACTCTCCTTCAGTTACTTAGAAAATACATTATATTGTAGAGAATAATCATGCCATATTCAGAAAATGGACTAATGGGGAACATCTAAAGTGTACTCAGATGTTTTATAGAAATATAGCAAATATATTCCAGAAAGTATACAACGTGAAGTGCTAACTCTACAGATGAATCTTCCGCCATGAATCTTCACATCCTGCCTGGATTCGTCTGTAATTGTTTGTATGAAAAATGATGATAAATAATAGCTTTTGTGAGGAATTAATTTCTTGTCAAAAATAGTTTTTCTAAAAATAGTGTTTTCATTGAACTTTCCCATTGCGTTGGGAACTACTGAAAACTCAGTTTCATCTAGTCTGAAAAAATTAGCGTAAGTTCTTACAAAATAAAAATGAAGAATACTCTATGCCATGAATTTCAGAGCAGCAGCTACATTTAATTCTTGTACTCATCCAGTCACTAAGCAACTGTACATTTTCCCTTATGTCGTAGTCTCTTTCCTTTATGATGAAGCCCTGAACTCTCCAAACGCGTGAAAAATGATTTGTTTGGGATCACTAATGGCCCTAGTCTGGAATAGGATGAGTAGAGGTGTAATGCTTCCTTCCACAGGGCAACTCCTCTGCCTTTGGCAAGTCCAAATAACAACTCAGCTGATATTTGTGTGTTTTAAAACTTAAAAACACCACCTGGAAACTAGCTGTCTAGTAGCTGTGCAACACAGGTTACAGAGAATCAACTCTTAAGCTCTCATAAGCTCTGAAGCACAGATTTTTTAATTTTTTTTTTAAATCCTGCTGTATATCCTGCAGTGAAATTTCAGGATGACCCAGTAGACACGACACCGCTTTCAGTAACACCGGCAAATGACTACTTTGTCAGATCTTTATGGAAGAGCTTCAGGTCTCGGGGAAGGCACCTGACTCATCTCCTCCCCTCTGCCCCTAGGATGCGTATGACAGAAGCTTGTCACCTGATAATGTCCTTCTGAAGCAAACTAGGTGGGAGTTAGAAAATTATTTTAAAGAAATCAAACTGATGGTATGGGCAACCACAGTCATTATATTTCTCGTTTTTATCCCTGCCAACAATCAATAATTAATTAAAAACTGTACCTCGGTTGTCCCTGAAGAGGGAGGAAGCTTTTTCGGTTGCTGCTGCTGCTGCCCCTCCTCCTCCTCTTCCTCCAGTATGCCTTCGCTGTTGTCACTCTGAGTAGCTTCATCACAGCTAACACTCCTCTGAACTCCTCGTCTGTCATCAAACTCAGCAGCACTGTTCTCACTGGTATCGCTACAAACACTGTTCTCTCTGCTTCGAGACTTCAAAATTGATTTACGAGGGACATATTCTCCATTCACAACATCAACAAAGACTCTATAAAGGAAAATGTTAGCTTTAATAAACCATTTCAGGATCAGATGACAAATTTACAGTGATCTTGCTTTGTCTTTTGTACAAATTAATTGTGATGTGCTTTTCCAACTTTTTTGCTGCAGAATTACAACACTGTACCTTTAGAGGCATTTTATTTACCAACATACAAGAATCAATTCTGCAGAGCAAACACGGTTATGCCCTTTATTCAAGCATTAAGCTGGTACACTCTTTCAGCAGAAAATGTATAGCTCTCTGAAAAGTGTTAGAAAACAGAATAGTGTGAGTTACAAAAAGTTAGAAGAAAGGTAAACTAAATGATTGTCAGGGTTGTTTCTGTAAAGAGAAACAGAAGGTCACAATGACGGAAGGCTTTCTAGAATGAAGTCCTTGTCAAATGTAGAATATAAAAACAAATACTTGAAACATTCATTGCACATAGAAAGGATGAAGCTTTTTCCTGACAAGTGTCATAATCTTCTGCTTTCAGTTAACAAAACCAAATATTAAAAAAAAAAAAATCAGCTTTTAAGATCAGATCAACACAAAGACACTTTTCAAGTATTAACAGACTAAACTGATGAAGAGGCCTCTTCCTACAGTTTGTACTCCATCTCCATGACTTAGAGAAGTCAAGGGTGGGTGGAGGAGAAAGAGTGGCATTAGAAGACAGCGCCAATTTTATCAGACTCATAAAGGAGGAGCCCAATCACTGGATGAGTTTTAAGGTTGTTACTGGTTTCTTAACAGTTTTATTCATCAGGCAGTCACGGGAACGCTTGCGTATCTCTACAGAAGTTAGAGTTCATTTGCAGAGCTCAGGGAGAGCACCATGAAAGAAGCCTTTACCTCATCTTCAGCCCCAGCAACTGTAATTACAGGATGGGTTTTAACTTTTCACACTTTGTGACACATTTTTTAAGATAAGTTAGGTGCCTGAATACACTGACATACAAATGCAGTGTGATTTTCACAAGCACTTAATCAACGAATGTAATAGGTGTCTGTGTTCATCTTTACAAACCTAAATACTTGTTTTAACTCTCCCGTCACTTTAGTTTAGTATTTTATACACTCCTCTAAGCCCAACACTGTTTTTCAAGCTCTCTGAGTGTGGGTGTTCTACAGGTGAGCACTTATTTTTACGGAGAATAGAGACAGTGATGAACTAAAGTCAGGGAGAGAGAATGCACAGAAACTACGCAAACAAAGACCTGAGTATTTTCTGAAGATACTGGAAGGAAGAGACAAAACCCACCAATTAGTAACTGGGAAAGGAGGAGTATTACAAGTGATAGATCTGGTCAGTTATGTTTGAAAACAAACACAGAAGCAAAAGACATGGAATTAACCAAAATACATAACAAACTGCTGTATTCCTTTATGCAGATGATATGTACTGGCAAATTTACCTCAATTTCAGAAGCTCTGAAAAAGTAGATATATGATGAATTGCTAGTTGGAAATTTTAAGCTCAGAAATGTTTTATGGATATGAAAGCACGGCAACCATGCAGAAGCCACAAACTTTCATTTTTCAGTAGTAAATTCAGTTCCAGCTGTTTCTTTCAGGAAATAGTAGACTCGGTTTCATACCATAGGTGAACAGAAATGAAAAGAGAAGGTCTGCTAAGGGGAAAGCTCACGCGCCAATGCTATAAATTACACACCGGTAAATGTCTGCTGGGGTTTTGATGTTAGGCAGTTCTGGAGTTGCGTGGCCATTGCCATTGCTGTTCTTCCTTTTACGCTTGGCCTCTTCTTTCTTTTCACTGAATTTCAAAGTAGTATTTTTTCCTGTGTTTATTCTTACCTGAAAATTGAACACAAATGATGGTCTGGACCATAAAATCAACAATCACCAGGCTGCAGATCAACTGCCTTCTGACATTCTCCTATCCAAGCAGTTGGGGATTACGAAGCATAGTAAGTTAAACAAATGTATGAATGGTAACATTCATAGTGTGAACTGTTTGTTCTTTAGCACTTGCACTAGGCTGGGGCATTTTTTTGCACTAACTTGCATAGATTTTGCATATAATATATGACAATTTGCTTATTCAAACTCTGCTCAACAGCTGAGCTGTTCAACAGTCAATTTCAAGTCAAGTAAAAAGTCATTTTAAAAACTCCTCGACAGGATACAACCTTTTACAACAGCCGGAAGCCAGAACAGCAAGGTATACATTTGAAGATTGCTTTTTTTAATACCGTATTTGAAACTGCAGGATTTAAACAGTGGATTTCACGCATTCGAAAAAAATCCAAATAAACGTCACCTACAGTTAGCATTCTACATTATCTACATTATCTAAAATTTTCTATTTTAGATATGGTATGTATGTTTTATGCTATCTCTTGAGAGAAAGATAAAAATAATAAAGTACAAACCCTCTTAGGTTCAACAGTGTGAGAGAAAAAAATAGTTGGAACAGAGTTATCTCCAACATCTATGTCATCTTCATCATCACTGTGATAATAAGTAGAGCCATTAACTTGGCCACCAAACAAGTCTGAATTTGTTACTTCTTTATGGAAGTTGCCCTGAGTAATACAGTCTTCTGCTCTATACGTCCCATTCAGATCTGTCCTCTTATCTTCTTTCTCCTCTTCAGAGGAGGTTGTATCGTCTCCATTTGTCTCAACTGTATCAGGCATTCTATGAAACGAAAAATACCTAAGTGAACTGAGGCAATTCATACTCTTGAGAGACACGGGCATACAAAATAATGAATAAGCCTGTACATAATTTTATTTACCCAGGTATTGTATTTTTAGCCAGACTGTGGAACCTTTTTTATACTCTATAAGAATGATTATGTCCTTTCCATGTCAACTGGAAATACCAAAACTGTGACACTCTGGCTAATAACATATGTATTGCTTCAGGATCAGAATAGATCTAAGGATGTCATTAAACACTAAATGTGTAACTTCTACATTGTAAATGATGGATCCTCCTAGCCTGTGGGAAATGGATTTTACTTCCCCCTTTTCTACCATCTTAAAGAAAAAATACTCTAATACTGGACTGCCATGGTTGAACAGAGGCAGATTTTAGCACCTTTGGCCTTGCAGTACACACTTTGTTCATGTTCCACCCTTCTTCCACCTATTATAATTTTAACTGCATCAGCCTAGTCAGCTATTTGCACTTACAGTGAGATCCTTTGTGTACAAACAGAATCACACACCTACAGCTCTCTGAACTCCAAACCTGACTGTGCCACAGCAGTACTATACCTGTCAAGTTCACCAAGTATCTCTTCTTGTCTCTCAAGCTCTTCTAAGCGGGCCCACAGTTCCTCCTCTGACTGAAAACGGCCCATTGATTTTGTATCACTTCCATTTGCTGGAAAATCTACCTCAAAAACGTTTGATACTTTTGGCTTTGAATGAGGTTTGTGAGCAGTTCGGTATTTTCCTGTGTAACGAAAAGTAAGATGCAATTACTAAAGCAAGTGACAAAAAAACAACAAAAAACATTGGGGGAAAAAAACACAAAGGAATTAAGGAATATGGGCAGAACATTTTCCATTTCAAATTATTGTTTAACTGTTTCAGTGAAACTGTCGATGAACCAGAGCACCAGCACAGGATAATAGTCTCTGGATGTTACAGAAATACCGAGGCAAAGCAGAGATGTTTATTTACAAAGCAGGAGACACTGATCCTGTGACAGTTTTATTACAATGTGGGGTTTTTTACCTCTTGTGCCAAACAGTAGACTTTGATTTGCTCTGACAGATACCAACATGTGAATGTGACATTTGCTCACCGTCCCATTAACAGCACATTTTATTAACTGGGAAAGCAAACCTAGTTTGTACTTTATCTCATTTTGGACAGAGTCACCTATATTTAAAGAGCAGAGTCTTTTTGTTTGGGGTTGTATTTTTTTAAATTTACAACAAAGACCATTAAAAATGATCTCCAGGGTCATCTGGAAAATCTGACCAAAATCCAGTCATTAGAAATCACTTATTTTGGTGAAAAAGATCCACTCTGAAAAGCATACAAAAACCTGCCTTTCAAAAATAATAAATATAAACCCCTTTAAAGCTTCAGAGGTGACCTGAGATATACACTCGGGAGTAAATGGTAGTCCCTGACAAGTTCTTGCTGGCATTTAAAAGCCTTGCTACCTAGTAAAATGGTGCATCCATTGAGGATGGGGAATACTTTTTACTGTTTGAGTGCTGTCTAGCACATAGGGAACAAACCGCCTGCCACCAATACTAATGCTTTAGCCCTGTCTGTGTGAAGGGCAGGCCTGCTGCTTTAATCCCCCTTCTCCCCGAGACGGGCAGCTCCCGGGGGCACTGCCTGTTTCTGCGTGGTCCCAGGCGGGCTTCCAAGGGAAGGTCCCCACCCCCTGCCCATCAGCACCCGCACGCAGCACCTCTTTACAGGAGTGAGGACCCTTCCCCTTCCATCACTGCCACAAATACAGCCAACATTTTGTCTGTACAGTGGGACTCCAGTATCTCCAGAGGTCTTCATGAAACTCTGCTTTGTGCGTCTAATCAACAGTAATACAATGTCTTCGTTATTCAGCATCCTTCAAGTTTTAAAATCTCTTTCTATTAACCAATTGTGTGGCCATTTCTTTTAAATTTTAAGAACTCACGGCTTAAAGATATCCTTATTCAAATATGTCAGCTTATACTTTAATCCCGAGTTAAATACAAATTCAACAGCAACACTA
The DNA here is from genome assembly GCF_034638445.1 of Ciconia boyciana. Taxonomy (NCBI): domain Eukaryota; kingdom Metazoa; phylum Chordata; class Aves; order Ciconiiformes; family Ciconiidae; genus Ciconia; species Ciconia boyciana. The sequence goes on along the minus strand of NC_132942.1, from coordinate 32,786,330 downwards.
AAAAGCAAACAGGTGACTGTAAGTAATGTTGGAATGTGTGTCCCCTACTCTTCCATGGGATAGCGTTTTTCATCATCTCATTAAGAAAAGGCTGAAATGTATTTTATTGAGATTTGAATATAAATTGAGGTAAGCCAAGCAATCAGAGTAGCTTGTGAGGATTTCATTTGGTATAATTACAAAATTAATAAATAAAATTTGGAAGGATTAGTTAAGAATCTATTTCAATTTGATTTTCAGATTGTGCCCTCCCAATTTCTGTTATCCTTCAGTATTAACCACTGACTTGACTACCCAAGGTAAGCACGGGGCTTCCTGACTGCCAGCGCTTCAACATGCCAGTGGTTTTCCCTCCTAATTCTAACAAAACTTCTGTCAGTTAGGAAACCAGGTCAGATCTCAAAGACAACAGAGGATAACCACTTGCTGCTCCAATATCCACTGTGCTCACTCACTGTTACTCCAAAGCACCACCATTAACTTCATACATTAATCAAAAAAAAGTGAAATATTAAAATCCAGAAAAACAGAGAGTCAGCAATAAACCAACGAGATGCTCAGGATACTTGTTTTTGTCTTCCCCTGAGATACAGCCCATTTCCATGTGAACAAAACCATTTCCTAGGCTGATGAAGCCCAGCCTGCCTCAAAATAATCACCAAGTTCTTCTTTTAGCTATGTCTCTCTCAATCTCAGTACAGATCGGTGCTGACAGAAAACGTACGTAATTCCCACTTAGAGATTTTCAGCAAAAATTATGATGAATTCAGAGGACAATAACGATGATGAAAGTTTAGGATACAATAAAAAGCTGCACAAAGGTTGACTTGGCATCCACAGCATGCCGCTGTATTAACACTGTTACAATGGGATACACTTCCCAGAATGTTTCTCCTCCTATTTTCCAGCGACATCTACCCATAGTAGAGATACCCCCTTAGTCAGCCTTGGCATATAAAGAATACTGTGATTTATTCCAGAAAAACTTAACAGTGAACTGCCCAGCTTAGACCTCTGCAAATCACAAACAACCACTCCTTCTCAAAATGTCCAAGTGATGCTATTTTCAGACCGTAGAATTAATTCTTCCTCCAACTTTGCCTGAGCCTCACCTATCAAGCACCACTTCAGACAGAACAGAAACGATCCAATTCCTTAGCACAACTATCTTTGTTTCCCACTGTCCTCTCCACAAATCTTCAGGAAGTATCTGCTTCAGTACATTTGCAAGACCTGCATGCTGAAATTGTTTTCGCATTTCTTTCACCGACAGTAGTGAAACACCCCAGTGGATGACAATGTTTACATTGTCCGTTTATGTCTCATCCCT
>NC_132942.1:30517500-30587500 GCF_034638445.1 Ciconia boyciana | reverse complement strand
CCGAGTGCAAGGGGAGCCCCCACCCCTTCCCTGCAACACTCCCGCGTGGGGTCCGGTGCTGCCCATGGGCCGCAGAACTGCAAGGGCCACAGCTCTTCCAGCAACATCAGGCTGGTGGGGAGAAGCCCAGACAAATCCTGCAATCGCTCTGACCACTGCAAAGTGTCCTGCTTGCTGCTGGCAGGGCTCTCATTACACCCCAGCCTCCCCAAGAGCGGGATGGTAAAATGGGAAGCAAATGGCAGTAAAAAACAAAACAAAACAAAACACCACAACCCCCCCCCCAACAACAACAAGGAATAAGTTACCAGATTAATAATTTTTAGAAGCATTCCAAACTCCCTCAGAGACCTGTAAGGAGCCACAGATGCTTTTGTTCTTCATGCCCATTTATTTTTATGCCAGAGATTCATACTATATTTTCTGTTGGAAGGATATGATATTAAAAAGGGAAAATATTTTCATTATGGCATATCTTTGCCCAAGATTTTGTTACTGCCTGACTGACAGAAACCAGACAAAGAAATAAAACAAAAGGGGGGAAAATGTTAAGCTTTCCATTTATTTAAAAACCTATATTATTTTATGATTCTGCTTTACTTTATGCTAAGGAAACTAACTCAAGACCTGATCAGAGTATCACTTTTCAAATGCCTAAATCCCTGTAAAGGTTTAGTGTCTGGCTGTGTGCATTTTGCTCAGTATTAACATGTTCAATGGAGTACTTTGATTTTTTTTTTTTTTTTTTATCTAGACACCAGAAGCTGGTGAATATATGCTTCATAGCTTCAGATAAACCTTTTGTTCTTCTGGGGCTGATCAGCTGGTGCGGCAGCGAGAGGGAGAGGAGGAAGGAAATTCACAGGGGCTCCACGGTTTCAAAAAGTCAAATTACCTCTGAGCCATGGCATTGCTGATAATTTAAATGAAAAAATATATATACAGGCTGCACCACACAACATCTCTACTGTTAGGACTTTTAATGAAGCCCCAGTTGTGATGACACTGAAGCAGGGAACGCTACGGTGGGATAATTACTTGGCTCCCTCGCAGCTGAGTTTCACAGATGCATTATTAACAGCACATTCCATGCCATAACGAGCACCGAATGTAGGTGGGATTCGCAAGCCCCGGCATCCGCCATTAGCAGGTTGGCGCAAACACAAATGAGTGTTTTCACAAAAGCATGCAAAGGTTGTGAAATTCCAATGAATTCTTTCACTGGAAAAAAGAGTTCAAGCTGCCATGACCGGATATGTCACCTCCCACGGCACGCCGCGCGCCCGGCGAGGCACCATGGGAAATTACAGAATCAGAATGCATTGATTTTTCTGTAGAAAATACAGGCGGCAGCCCTGATGAAGAATTAAGGAGGAAATGTAATAACCTAATTCTCCTCCAACGTCCTCGCACACACCCCTTCCAGCCCGGGCCCCCAGCTCCTGCATCCAGACAATTGCCAGCCTAAAGACAAGGATAAAAATTAGCTTTCACTTAAGCAGGTGGTGGGATACTGGGCTGGGTGCACCACTAGCTGCTTACACCAGGGCTGGACTTGGCCCGCTTTGTCTGAATGTCATCAGCTTTAGGACACAACATTTCCAAGCAATACTTGTTTTGTGTTGCTACATGTTTTATGTTATTCTCCATGACATTCATCCCCTAAACATTTCTTAGATGCAAGCCCTTAACAGGTTTTCTCCATAGAATACTATTTACAGTATAAAAAATTATTAATAATTCCTCCTCAAACCATACTGTATATGGCTTGAAAACTCCGGAGAGTACAGAAAGAATTTTCCCTCTTTCTTTCATGCCACACACAGAGAAAATACAACACTAACATCTTCCTTTATGACGGGGCAAGTTAGCCCAGCACTGCACCTACATTCCTTCCTAGCCTCGTCAATGGCAGATGCAATTAAGACATTCCTTATGACCGCACAGTAGTGCTTATTTCACTGTTTGCAGCATAAGTTTGAACTAAATGCAGTTACAAAATTAGTGGCAGCCCTGCTTTTTTTTTTTTTAAAGCTTCTATTTCAAGGTGACCCTTTTCCTATTTTGTGTGTCACCCCAAGTGTTGCTGCATGCATACTGAACCAACGCTCTCCCAGTAATTAACACCAGCACTTAATGAAGTCCAGCTGCTGCGATGGCAAACTGAAGGGATGCCAACCTTTGTAAACTAGTACTTGGACTACTCCAGTTACAGCTGCTTTAAAACCACAGCAGTCAACTTCTCTTTGCCTACTTCTCAGAGATAATTCTTACCAAATAAGACAAGTGTTCAAGATTAAGCATTTAATAACAAAGCTTATCTCTGAACTAATATTTCAAGCTGGAAATCATATAAAGGGCTGGATCAACTTAAATGAACACTGCAAAATTAATAAAAATCCTGAGCAGCAAATGAAAAGCTAAAATGAAGATTTGCACTGTTAAATACATAAACCTTTAAAAACCCTAGAAGTGCAGTTCCAAGGGAAAATTGGAGACAGATTCTTCAGCAATATCTGTTCCTCTGAACTCCTTTCCTAATCCAGTACGAGAAACGCTAACAGCCAATGCTTTATTAAAATAATGCGCTCTGCCAGTTGTTTCATTACATGCAGTAGTATAGTAGGGATACTAGGTGAATGTTTTTGGAGAATGTTTGAAAAGGTTTGCGTTATAACTCGTACCACATGGATTTTCAAAAGAGGAAAAAGAACTCCTTCCACAGTCTTCCTCTACACATGCTTTCTTGCTCTGCTCCTTTATCCACCTCTCTTAATATGCTACTTTTCCATCCAGAAGTACTGATAACGTTGCCCAATTTAAGTGGGAAATTTCTAAACTCCTCTCAGAAAAAAGCCAAAAAAACCCAATTCAAGACTGCAAAACATACCCTCTCCTCTGAGACCCACACAGTAGATCCCACATCCCACATTTCTGCTTTACATACCCATGCAGAACTCTCCCTTCGGTCAAAGAGACATCCAGTTTGGGCTGGAGACAGAGAACTGTGAGCGTAGCTTTCCTGGGGAGGGGTGGCCCCCACCCACTGCCAGTCCAGGAGCCATGGGAAGCAGGGAGGGCAGAATAGGTGAGCTGGGCTCAGCCAACAAAGGGCAGAACCATGGCAGATGTAGTTAGTTTCAAGATTACTAACAGAGATAATGGCTTCTATTATGATAAACACTAAGTGGCCTTTTAAAAGGCAGGAGGGAAGGGAACTGGCTAATTTACTTTCATTTGAACTAATTTACACATAGGTAACATGTATCAATTTACAAATATATTCAGCACCAGGAAATCAACAGTTCTTCCAAGTAGGGGTTAATCCAAGGCTCAAGCCCTGCGATCGGTCCAGTTTTTCCACCAGAGACCTAACATTGCACAGGATTGGTATTAAAAGTACATCCTCGATTATTCTGGATGTCCATGCCCCTGAGAATATAACTTAAAAACAAAATCATTAGCTTACACAATAACATAGTCCTTGAAAAAAAAAATTTATGTGTGCAGAGCAATGCTGACTTCCAAGCACAAATTCCTCTGTTTTCCTTAATGCTAGCTTTGGACCCTACCGATGACTCAAAAGGAGCTGCATTGAAATAATTGCATAACCTGGCAGCGCTCTGCAATGTATCAACATTTCATAGGCAGGAAGGTAGCAAAGGGCTAAAAGCCAAGAATCCAACTTTGGTTTAATTTACAGAAAATATTGCACATATTACACCATGTATTTTTCTTACTGTACATTTGATACTAAATTATCCAGACTTTCATAGGGAAAGCCAATTTTTAATTATCAAAAAGCTATTGTGGCTAGGTTCCACAAGGGCAAACCATGGGAAAGGGATGTGGTGGTTTCACATGGCATGGTACAAGGCTCACAAACCTCTTGCGTGCATTGGCCTCTATGTAAGAATCAACCATGGAAAAAAGTCTGTTTACAACAAAAGGCATCTGGTAACCATGATTATTCTGCCTTAAAACTGAACATTTTAGATTTCTTAGCTCCCTCTTTTGTTCAGTCTTAGTTCTCATTCCTGACGTTTTCTGCTCTGCCCTGTTCTTTTTTTTGGGCATGTTATAACCCAGCTTGACAAAAGTCTGTGTAGTCAATCACACAACTGATTTTTAAACAGGTGAGCATTATTAGTTTCACCAAGAAAAGAGGTTCATAGGTATATTTTGAATCATTTTTCAAATCATTTCACAAGGCAGCTACCCTGTTTCTTCTGCAATGATAAAGCTCACAACTTGTTAGCGTAGAAACTCAAGGGAATTGCCTACTTGAAAGTAGAGCCTGAACTGCTAAATATGGATTCAGATCTAGATCTCGAAACCTTCCTGCTTCCCAAACGTTGGGTGTTCAGATCCAGCCATGCAGTCTTTACTCACAGGTTCCTCTAACATATTGGTGGTGCTCAAATGCAAACAGACAGCGGGGACTATATCCATGAAATTACAGGTATCTTCTCTTTTGTCCTGGAGGCCTCTTTTTAAAGTTGCTGTGTGCTAGCAGCCTGGTGTTAAGTAAAAGATGTACAATAACTTCTGAAGAAAAAAAAAATCCTTCATTATGAAACTGGCAGGTAGACAAACCGAAGCTCCTTATGGGATACTACCCTGTGTTCAAGATTTTAAAAGGTAACGCCATAGACTTCTGTAAATAAAGTTTCTTCTACATATTAATGAATAGAATAGACATTTTAAGATTATGTGTGGAAAGTAGAATCTGTAGACCTTTCAATAGTGCTGAATTTATTATTTCAGTACCCTAAGACACTGCTGTATCTGCATAGGTGCACCTATCCCCTGTGTAACACAGCATACACACTCTATGGGCATGTGAGTAACTTTATGACTTAGGCGTATATCAGATGTGGCTCGGTCAGGACAAAGCAATAGCTTTAAACATGCCACAGGCAGTACTTCAGAGAAGTCACTGTGCCACACCAGTTTTTAAGAACAAGATTCAGGATTCTGGCATCTTGAACTTTAAACCTGCTCCTAAAGCAGGCACATTTTGCTTAGACAAGACATAACTTTATTGTGTAACATGTCAGGAATGGAATAAAGTTTTTCTTAGTGAAATGAAGTGGAAAAGCATGTTTCCACAGTCTTTAGAGTGTTAGCTTTCATGTTCTTCAGTAAGTTACCCTCTGGTTTGTCACAAGTCTGGAGCCCCCCTGTTAGCCAAGTCGAAAACCGACAAGCCCGAAAGGGATGCTGCTGATAACCCCAGATCTCCTCTCAGCGAGCGTGGCAAGGGCTGGCGCTGCTTCTCTTGTGTTCACTTTCCAGACAGGGAAATACTAATTGTCTTTTAAAAATCTCTATAGTATTTTGTCAATATTTTTTTATTACAGCAGAGCATGTATAAATATTTTATTGTAAACCAAGGGCCTAAAATAAACAGTTTAGTAAATAGTTATTACATTACAAGGAAAAACATCTGTGGAAACTGTTTTCCATGTAATTATTCTTGCTATTTTACATTAGCTCTCAATGTGAATTTCTTTGGCTCTAATGTTTCACTTGTTCTAAATCTTCCTCCTTGTTGCTATTATTAAAATCTTAAAAAGGTGCCAAATCTTAAATGAAGAAAAAAAATGATTCGCTAGAAATTATTCATATCACAGTGAGCCTCTACTAAACCTGGCAGGGGTGCAATATTTTCGGTGAAATTAACATAAAATATACAACTGCAAATTATCCAGGAAATAGCTATGTTCTTTACAGTGCGCATTTACATTTGGTAAAAAATGTTCTACTTATCTGTCTAGCACAAAGCTCCAATCACTTCCAAAGGCAGTTTTAAAGGGATAGCGATAGCTCTGCATAGGGAGCATGGTCCTTACAGCGGCTGTAACAAATAGCTGGTGGGGAAAGTGACCTTCGATAATTACTGAAGGTAACAGTCAGCGCTGGACATTCCTTGTTGTGAATACTAACAATCTAATTTTAGATTTATTTCCCTTTTGGTACGCTGGATGGATTTCCTCTCTTAGGCCTAAGTCCTTTCTACTAAACACAAGAAAAACTGTAATACCATGTAAAATGCAAATTTTGCTGTAAATATTTTATAAAATTGTTGCATACATCCCAAAAGCTATAGGTCTTAATTGAGAGCAGGCTATTTTTCCAGTCAATATATGGAAATGGAAAATGCTAATTCATGTTTTTCTACTTATGAAAAACCCTGGAGAATGGCAAAACCACAAATGCACTCACTTTAATATTATAAATATAATTTGGCTCCCTCTTTGCAGTCCCTGGTGTCCTGGCTTTTATCTCCCAATGGCTGCAGAGGAAGAATCAGAGAATCGCTTTTACATCCCCTGCGCAGGAAGTCACCCCCGCGCTCTGCCAGCTTGGCAAAAGAGCAACAGCCTGAGCTCACAAACGCGGCAAACAGGAACTGAAACAAGAAATTCCAGCACTCTTACACAGGAAACAAGCCCCGAATGACAGCAAACCTGCTCAGGGTGAGTGGCGTGCGCACTCAGCCCCGCTGCCAAGGGCTGCCGCTGCCACGGGCTGGCTGGGCGGAGGAGCGGGGCTGCCCCCACGCTGTCCCCCAGACCCGTGGCTCTTCCTTGGATGTATTTTCTCCCTTCAGAGCAGATGGTGGCTCAGACAATAAAGCCTGGAAACAACCTCTCACGAGTTGTACTGAATATGACTAAAAGTTGTTTAGCCTGCTCCAGCATACGGTTACTTGCGCTCGCCCTTATCCATCCACTTTTCATTTCCTCGTCAAGGAAAAGACTGTTTTTTGCATCTTCTAGAAGAGAAATCATTAGGTTGTTAAAGTTAAAACTCTCCAAAGGTCATTGATGCTGGCTTTGAAGACTGAAAATGATATTATTCCCCATTAGACTTTTAATCTCATGATTAGAGCTGAAGTTAACATGGCTGTTTCATTTTCTACCAGGCAAAAGTAAACTCATTTTTTCTTTCTCTACCAGAATACTTAATGGCATCCTATCTTGATGAGCAACATCTCATAGTTAAACATTATGAACAATGGAAATGCAAAATACTTTGCAAGAGGTTTTTTTAATTTTTAAATGCTATTTGATTAACCCTGAAAAGTCTTACTACATGCACAGCAAAATCCACCCCTGGAAATCCCACCCGAGTCAAAGACCTACTCTTGGTTGTCAAGACTGCAGTCCTCACTGGCACTGGCAGGGAAAGAAGGGGAGAAGGATCCATCTATTCCCAGTTTGAGCTCTTACTCCTACATCCCCTAAAACTTACCCCTTCAAATGTTTCTGAATCAAGTAATGCTAGTGAGTGCAAGTGGGACCTGACATGCCAGTAAGAGCTACTTGAGTGAGTGACAACTGACCCCTTAGGCTCCTTGTGTATATTAAGATTAGATTTGCAAAAACCTTGCAGAAAAGTCTGTGGGGCAAGAATTTACAGGTGCACCCTAGTTTCAAAACCCACTGTACAGCGCTTACTGTTATTGTAGGCAGACGCATGGAAAAAATTCAATTTTCTTCATTCAAGACAGACTCTGATAACCAACTAGTAAAACTCAGACTATAATTTCTTATTCGGTGTTCCACATGAGATGCATTTTGCTGAATTTAACATGTTTTGCTGTTAATGGATTTCACAGTGTGTTGCCATTTTTATACAGCTGTCCAAATAAAATGGTGTGTACAATGATGTGCTTTTACTGTATTGCTAGCCTGCAAATGGCAGCCACTTCCCCAGTTTAAGCCTTAGGAAAATGGTAAAAGTCTTTGACTAGGCCATTTAATATAAGTATTTTGGGTCTCCAGAGTTCTTTTCCTAGTAAGTCATGTTCAAACAAGAATAAAGATGCAAGATAGATATAATTACACCTTGTACATTTATGGTCTAATAGTATTTCCACTGAAAGGAAAAACAAACCTCAATATTTTCAGGTGTTAATAATAAAAGAGTATTAAGTCATAGTTCTAGAGGTAGCAGACTCACACCTTTGTGTTACTTGAAATCTGGCCTCCTAGCCTGCATGACAAACGCCTATTTTCTTTAAAATTGCAGACCAATGTTTAGATTGCAGGGACTACTAGTGCACAAAACACAAACCACTCGGTAGTTAATAGTTTACAAGAAATGTCTGCGCTGAACTCCAGAACTGCTAACCTTCACCATCTTGAGCTGCTTGGCGGTGAAGTATTTACAAGCAACTGCACATTTCTGTTTCAAAACAGGGTGTTCAGAAAATACATAGTGAGTTTTCCCCACATCAACTCTACACGGACTCTTTGGCACTCAAAGTTGAACGCTTATGCATGGAAATCTCCCACAATCAAAGAGTATGATGGATACCTGGGCATTAGATGCCCTGACAGTGGATGTTAACACCATTAACACACTTACAAAAAAAAATCCTTACAAGTTTCAGTGAAAACATGGAAAGAATTTAGCTTTCCTTTTAATAATGCTCTAATAACATATTTAACTTTTCCAATACCTTAAGTATTTTTGTAGTATTGGATTTCTGTATAACTATGGGGTAGGTACAATACGCTTCCTTTCTTTTTGAGACAAAAGAAAATTTTGAAAGGACTACAGACTTAAATTTCAGGCCATTATTTCTGAATTATTGTAATTACAAAAAAAAAAAGAAGAGTTATAGTTTGGTTTTTTGTTGTATTTTTTAAATTTTTCTCTGTTGAACTAAGTCAAAGGATATATAACTTAAAAAGGCTTAGATTAAAAAACCTAACGTTCTCCCTCTAGATTTTCAAATGCAATATAAAATAAAATAACCAAGCAACTAACATCTCATAATTTAAATTCCCCATCCCTTGAAAGTTCATCACTCAGGTTTAACACAGACATTGTTGATTTCAGTTTCTGGCACATTAGAATTGGCCTCTGAAGGAAATTCTCTCCATTGATGTTCTTCTATAAGTGGAGGCACTGCTATTAGCAGCTTTAAAAGATTTTAAAGGGGTAGGGAGGGTTGTTTTGCTTTCCTTTTTTTCACCCCAAATCCTAGATTTTAAGAATAAATACTGAATTAAAAGGTCAAAAGTTGTAAAGTTGTTCTATCCTTTTTTTTTCCTTTTTTTTAAAGAGAAAGGAAAAAAAAGGGAAATTCTTAAATAGAAAGTTAAAAGAGGAAAAAATGTCACTGGAATACTTTCTTCCCTTCAACTTTAGCTATCTGTATCCGGCCCAGCTTGAATCAGTTACTGTTCATTGCATGAGGTTTAATCATTTAACTTTTGTTGCCAACGTTTATTCCTGGATATAAATCACAGTCATGGGGTTTAAGAAATATTTGTCCATACCCCAATAATACATGATAGCTGATGCATGCAAAACATAACAGCAGAGGACATACCAGTGGCGCTAGTTGATGTTGATCCTTTAAAACACCCAAACTCTACCTGGAGCACAACCTAAAACCAATGGATCTGCCTAGCCCAAACCATGCTAAAAAACTTGCCTGTGAATACAGAATAAGATATAATCATAAAATCTAAACACTTCACAGTTACACGCACAATGTTTAAAAGATTTGGTTATTTTTTAAGGCCCTTGACTGTCTACCAGACGATGGATGATGTGCATCTGAAAGCAGGATTAAATCTCAGGTAGGCTATGACTGACTGAAGTAGCAATCTATACACATCAGAAGTGTGCTGTGTACTTCCTACCTGCAATGCCATTTTTTGTAGTCTTCTCCACCAGTTCAGGAGGTGCAAAAGAAGGAAACACCAGACCAAATTGGTTTTGGCCTGTTCCCACAGGAAGCAGGAGGTAAAAAGGCTCAACTCCTCCCCATGGGGTCAGCACCTCATTCACCCCATCTGTACCTGGGTTTCTGCCAGCAGGACAAACCACAAAACACAAAGCAGAGGAGAGGCAGGAGAGAGCATATTGGTGAAAAAGACGACTATGGAAAACACCATGATCAGTGAGGTGTTTTGGCCTTATGGAGCTCTGTCTTCTGAACACCATGGTATTCATACACATGGTTTCCTTGGGTTTTTTCAGTTGTAGCAGGACAAAAAAGTTTCTTCGTTTATAAAATCATGATTTGCCAGTTCTTTTAAGTTTGACATTACTGCAGGGAAGTCTGACAGGGACAACCTGAATTCTTCTTCCTCAGGCTTACTGTGCAATCACACAGTGGTTATTCGCTGTCACAAGAACGGTAAGTTTTTTATTTTTTAATTAAAGACATTTAATTTTTAAAGTGGCACACAATGAATCTGCCAAGTCAAAATATTAAATTAAAAACCTTCTGATTCTTACAAAGGCCCAAAGCTGTCAAAAGTTACTAATAAATTGAATGAAAAGGAGTTTGTGACAAAAACTTTCTATACAAGCAAGCAAGCACATCTGGTGCAAACGACACAGACCATTCGTGCAAAGGTTTTATCTGTGCCAGGGGCCTTGAAACACTGAAAAAAGGTAAAAGCATTTAAATAATTTACATGGGCTTCCTTCATGGGGATCACTTGTAAGGAACCTCAGGGTAGAAAAGTTTTCCTTCACAAATGAAAAAAAAAAAGGTGCCAGTACCCCAAACAGGCAGAGCATACAGGGAGGGCTGTGTTTGATTTGACTTGCTTGCCAGCTATGAGAAAACAGAAATAATTTTTTTTAAGGGCCATGTTTTTTAAGGGTTTTTTTAAGGGTAACCTCTTGTTCTAGGAGACCAGATTAAATCTTCCCCAAGGTTAAGGATGCTGTTTAGTTTGAACTATAAAGGCAACAGGCCAACTGTGTCTCTTTGAAGTCAACCAAGTAACAGGGGGAACAAATCTGGGCCTTTAACATACAGACAAACCATTTTCCTCTGATAACTAGAGTTAGGGTTCAGCATATGTATGCCAGTACCCTTACTGGTTCAAAACCAGAGGGTTGTTCCATAATAAAAAGAAGAAGAAAAATAAACATTTTAAGTCCAATGCTCAGAAGTGCTGAATATTGAACCAGAGATTCAGAAGGAGTGAAATCTAGAATTTTATGACTAGAAGAGGAATTTAACTATCGTTTACTAATATTATATACTTTCTTTTCCCATTTTGCTATGACTGGAAACAGTCTGAAACCTTGTCTAGGTTTCCCCAAAGAGGTTAAAAGAGTATTTTATAACTCTGCCTAAGCTAATTCCTAACTAACCCAGTATGGGTTTTTCCAGCTTCACTAAACATTCATTCCTTTGTTCCTTATTCACTTCTCATATTTCAGCTATCTTTCACAAAAAGGCACAAAGCTTTCTGTCACTCAAGAAAGGCAGTACTGGTACCTGATGTTTCCAAACCAATAAATTCATTTGGCAAATAAAGAAGAAATGGGGGTAACATCTCCTTTCTCCAGATAAAACCGTTATCTGTTAATAAGCTCTCATAAAGAAATCATCAACACCTGGATTTTAGGACACAACTGATACAGACATTAGTCCCACAATTCACATGAGGAGAAGAACAACTTCCTGAAAACATTATTTATATGAAGTCTGAAGACTACACCTAGAAATTATGGAGGGTTTGCTCCCTCCTCCACCCCCAAGAAATATTCTGGTTTTTTCCTTGAAAGTAGGACACAGAGGGGTGCTGACCTCTCCACTGGGAAGGAGTAGAGTCATTTTGCCATCTGCAGGGAGAGCCCAAAACCCATATGGTGAGGACTTGCTTTCTTTTCCAGATTCAAGATTAGCAAAGAGGGGCTAAGAAATTTGTTTGTGAACTTAGACATACATGGCCACACACATATAAAATATCTGAGAAACAGGCAGAAAGCATCTCTGCAGGCTCTTAAATACCAATGTACAACAGTTTTCAAGGTTAACGGCATTAATAAAAATGAAGAACAAGTTACATATTCAGAGAAATCACTGCTACACAGGGCAAAGTTTACTGAAAAATAGCATTTTTTTGCCACACTGCCTAACTGATGTTGAAAGTCTGGGAATAGATTGAGGTGCTTGCTAATGATAACTTTGAAGAAACATCACACTTAAAACTCAGACTGATTGCAGAAAAGGTGTTTTATCAACTGCTCCCTTTATGAATAAATATGAAACTACCAGGAAAATGTTTAAACAGGTGTAATCACAACTGCATATGAAAATTGAGTTTGGAGGCTGTAAGGAATCTTAATACAGTTAAGAAAGAATGAAAGCAATGTAAAACTGTGATCATAGCCAATTATGCATGTATCATGCAAAACAGGAATGTTGTCATAGCAGCTATAAAAATGTCAGTGAAAACTGAACTACTATTACCAAGTTGTAAATGAAATGAAAAATGCAAAAGGAATATGTGAATGAATACATTAAGGGAAATGTTATTTCTTTCCTGGTAGATAAACAAGCAAAACAAAACACATTCTCATGAAACGGAGTAATTTGTATGAACAAATATGCATAGATAACAATTGCAGGAGGCCATATCTGCACAGTATGACTGGATAAAATTATTAAGATTTTGGGTAATGAATTTTCCAGCCTTAAAAAGGAAGGGACAGTAAAAATGTAATGTTATGAAAACAGTTTCAAAGTAAGAAAGCAATTAAGTAATAGAATATATTAAGGGTCAATATTGTTTATACTAAAGTAAAGGGAGCTGCTTCTGTCTGTTAGCAATGGCCATTTGGCTTTCAGTGTGACTACACTGTTAAAAAGTGTGGCTCTTAAAATGAAACATTTCTAGCCTTTTATACACTATACTTATTACAATGTTATTTAACTACTTGCACAAGTGCTTGATGCTAAAAATAATTAACACAAAACATAGAAACCCAGGGCTTAGAGTTGGACAAAATAGCACCAGGACCTACTGGCGTAAGCAAATCCGTCTGCCCAAAAGCCCGAGACAGCAGCAAGCTCCACTCCGGCAAAGCCTCCTGCAGCGGTGCCGGCAGGACTCTGGCCAGCCCACGGCACTTGCACGCAGTGGGATTAAGGCTCTCCTGTGCATGTGGAAATATCATGTATGTTGTTCATCTGTTAAGATAAGTACACTTAGCTTTTTTTCCCCTAAAATTAGTCTTTCACAATAGCCAGCCACTGCAAAATGAAAGTCTAGTACATATTGTTAATTAAGGCAAGTCCACACAGAATTGGATATTGAAGCAAGCACTGGGTAAATATATGAAGGTTGTACCTTCATTTCTGCATTAAAAGACCAATTACTTGGAATATGCTTTACAAACATCAAAGTTAAAAAAATATTTTTGGTTCCTAATGTGTCCATAATTAATTCACACATTCAGCTGTTGAGTCCAGAAATATATTCCTGTTGATAATTTGCATCTAATGCTTCAAAAACAATCTGACAAATTTCTATTTGCCTTAATGCCTGAAAGCTATTACCAAGATAGTGCTTTACAATGTCATCATCATTGCTACCACGTATATACTTTAACTAACACTAGCGCTTAGATCTGAAGCGTCTCCCTCAAGAATTAAACAGTTTTGTCTCAGGACACAATGTCATGACGGTATCTTAATGGAAGGGAATGTATTTACCAAATAGCACCCTTAAACTTCAAATCAATTAGAATTCAAGTACTGTGTTAAACAAAATATACAGGAAAATGGGAATTTTACAGGAATTAAAGCTGCCCTTCTTCCAATATTGACTACATATATTTCATATAAAATAAAGATGTTTTACTGTAAGAGATTCTGAGAAACATTAGCCGTCCTCAACTCCCAAATCGATGAGAACAAGGAACAAAGCGCTTCACAAGATCAGGCCTGAGTATCAGAAATGCTTCACATCCTCATCAGAGATGCCCAGGGCTAGTATTTTCACATGTATAAGTCAGTTCTGCAAAAATGATCCTTACCTACATTGTTTTCACATACACGTGCAAATAGAATCTACTATGACAGGCAGGAGTCCAAAACAATCCAAAATTAGTCCAAATTTTTATTTATATAATATATAAATTAGCAATTTTGTTAAGATCTGAATTTATGAAAACTGTGAGCTCCTAAATAAAAAGATAAAACTTTGCTTCAATTTTTAAACAGAAGAGAAAAACATAACTGGGAATATATTGGTTTATGTTTGATTTTGAATACTATCTCAACCCCTTCACCACTGTGCTGGTTTCATCTCAGTGATTGAGCTTGGTATCAACTGCTAATTCTTTTGAACATAAAATCAGCTTTCTAAATTGCTGCTTTTTAGAAAATTATTTGTGTAGTTATTGCAGTTTGACCTCTTATGAGCAACAAACTTATTTTGTTATTTTTAAATATTATGTTATTTTTAAATGTTAACAAAATAACAAACCTATATTTGGTCATTTTCTGTTTAGAATACTTGTATGTGTCTGAAAGAAACATAACTGTGGATGGATGTTATCCCTCCTCTTTGTGTTTAATTCTGGCAGAACATGATCTCCAAGGGCAGGAAAGGTAATTCAGATACTTGGGAGTCCTACACTACATACAATGTATGATATGCCACGGCTTAGGGCAGAACTCAGAAAATTCTCCCCGTTCCTCCAAACACGGTGTTTAACTTGGTTGTCCCCATCAAACAGGGACGTATTTATCCAGACAGCAGTCCAAGAACCAGACCACTGAACAATTTCAATGTGACTTCTGGAAGTTTTCCCTCCAGCACTCCCTTTTGTCCCCAGCGGCTCTCCTAGCACACAGAGGGCCTCATGCTTCACATTGCATATACCACAACACGTCCAGCCTGCGCCCCCCTCCCTCCCTTGCTGCTCACCGGCATTCATACGTGAATTTTGACTGAGAGCGCTGGCAATTGCACATGTAAGGACAGTAGCGGCACTGGGGAAGGGCTCTGCTGAGCCCCGAGGAGTCGGGCAGCTTCTCATGAGCCCCACAAAGACTTACAGTCCTCTGGAGCCAGAGGCAGGAAGGTCCTGCAGCAATCCCAGTGTTAGAGCACGACCAGGAATCATTATTGTCCCTGTTCCAGCACTAACTGTGCCCCAGTTGAGTTTCCCGTACACTTTTGCCGTGAGACTTTCTTAGAGAAAGGGAGAAAGAAGGGTGGGGACAGTTGTTCATCTTTTTTGAACATTAAATAGAAAACATCACCCATCTAACCAAGACAGAGAGAAGTACTGTTATGCCCACTACTCTTACCCAAACAGCTGAGAGCCCCAGCATGGATCCGAATGCACTTTCCCTTGATACAGGGCAACCTGACCCGCTTAGAGAGCAAGTCTGTGGAATTTTGTGCACCCTGAAAAGTATTAATTAGGGAACCCAGCCTCGCTGTGGGAACAGCACAGCTGTAAAGCCCCAATAGGAAAAACCTGAGCCAAATCCTGATGTTTCCTGTACAGGGCTCCGAGGGGGGGCTCCCTTGGCAGTGCGGGATGGGGGAGTGCTGGGGCCCCTTCCCTGGGGCAGCCACCGCTCACGTGCCATGGGGACCCGGTGGTGGCCCCATGATGGAGACTGATGTTCCGTGGCTCCCCCAGCCACCGGGGAGAAGCTGCACTGCCAGATTTCCGTGCTTCTGGCTGCGGCCATGGCTGCTCAGTGCCCCCCGTAGAGCCCACAGCTGTGTACGCCCATCTTCCCTTGCATCTAATAAAGACTGCACATCAGAGGCAGTGGTAGGTGGGTAGATAAGGGGGAGACGCTTTAAACATTGCCAGGTTAGCGCAACAGGAGGTAAGCAAGTACAGAGGCAGCAAGAACTACTGAAAGTTTTTGATATAGTCCTAGGTGGACTCCGCAGTGCCTGTAAATGTTTCAAAGGGGGATCCCCTTTCTGTGGGCATGGAAATGTTTCAAAGTAGCCCCAATCAGTGCAATGTTTCAAAGACCTCTGCTCTCTAAAAATTCCACCTTGAACCACCCCCCCTGGCTGAAAACATTTCTAAACAGATCCCTTCCTGGCTAACCACAGCTGAGGAGGTCTGTTCTGCTGCTTATAGCCCTCCTACAGGCCCCAGTGTAAAATAAAACAAAACATCTACCATTTACCTCCTCTGGGGATGTATCCAGCCTGCTGCTTCCCCAGGGACCCTGCGCAGGACCCAATGTGCCTCTGTGTTTGTGCACAGGATATGAAGGGCTAGAGTGCAGAAGGGTAATTTTTCAAAGCAGTGTGTGGGAGTAGCACTGGAAATTCCCTGCATACTGCTTTGAAAAAAATAACCCCCCTACCTCCATGAATTATGAGCAGGGCCTCCGACTCCAGACTGAGGAGCTGAGAGGTTGAAGAGGGAGGCACAGCCAACTTAACTTGATGCACTTTTTAAGACTACAATGTAAGAAATAATTGAATTCTTTAATCATATTAGGGACACTGATACTTAAGAGGTGTCACTGCTACAAAGCAGGGATTCCTTTGCTGACAGTCACTTAGGCAGAATAAAACTGTAAGCAAGTGCTTAGGATATCTCAACTATTGATTTTGTGTTTCTCAAAGTATGAGAAGAAAGTGCTGCTGAGAGGTCTTGAATTATCAAAGCCAAGGGGTTTTTTACCTAAAAATTACATGTCAAGGCTAACTTCATTGTCTTGGCTCACTTCAAATTCAAAAGAGAGATAAAAATCTCTCCCTGGAAATGCTTATCCTGCTCAAACTCTTATCTTAGATTGGTATCAATCATTCATTTTCCCCAGACAGCATCTCAATGACTATATTAAACCAGACACCTTAATTTTAGACAGATACAAGTTCATTGAGATGAGTCCAACCCTAAGCTCCTGAGGAGACACAGTCTGAGGGCAAGCTCCCCCCACCCCCCAAACACCCATATGTTCACTCTGGGATCTCAGCGTCCCCCCCAGCACAAACCAGTTCTCATCTGTAGATCTTAAATTGACAACAATGACATTAATAACTGCTGTGACACAGACCTGGGCTGCAGAAACAGGTATATTAGCTTCTTTCTCTCGCTGCCCATCCGGCTAGACTTGGTCTAACACAGAGAAGGAAAACTCTTGCACCCGTTATTTTATAAGCGATAAACCAGCCTGAGCGGTAAGGAAGCACGTGCCCGTCTCTCCTATGGTGTGAGTAAGGGATCAAGGCTCTCAGGCTTTGAACAAAGGGCACAGGAGCAAGCCCAAGAGGCAATCCATCACTCTCCTTACTATTACTGACTCAGCACTATGCAAATTAACACCAAAAATCTGCACAGCATATATTGCTGGAGAAATGGTGACATCTAGTCTCTCCTTTACCCTTCAGTATTCCCCAGTAAAGAACAAATACCAACAGCAGACTCATTGGCAACACCTTTTCAGAAGCAGTTGCGTGTCCTGAAGGAGAGGGGGCCAAAGCGCCTTGTGAACTGAGATGCCCAGAGCGGGAGGAAGCTTGACTCCATAGTAAAGGTTTCTATACTTCACTCTTTCCTAAACTGCACCATAAAAAAAGGGGATGACTTGAACTTAATGAACATTCTCAGTCCATATCTCAGCAAAGCGACAGAAAGACATGACACCACAATGGAACAATCACGCATTTTCTTACCATGTCCTGGTATTTACAATCTTTTAGGTGTACGGAACTGAGTTCATATGCACCTTTGTATTTATATAGAGTTCTTCCAAATATGTATAATAACTTATGTACAGCTTCAAGGAAACAATAGGTACAGTTTTCACAAATGGCAGCACCACACTTTTCTCAGCCTCCTATGCCTTCTACCAGTATTGTTTTCCAATAGCACTAATAATGAACCTTGTAATGCCATATATGTCATCATGTATTATTCCAGACAGCACTAATTTGGGGATATGCATAAACAAACTTCACACATCAGTTACTGGAAAATGAAGAAGTTACATCTTTCCAAAAGGAAAAATAATTCCCCTCTCGAACCAAGCAGAACCTTAACTCAGCACTTCATGACCTTTGTATTTAAAAATCACTTATTAGCTACTGGATTACAAATTAATTTGAAATTACAAATAATTACAAATTAAGTTGAAACAAGTGCTAAGCTTGCCTAAGGACTTCTTTCTTTCAGGCTTCTTAAAAAAAAAATCTAGGGGGGAGCTACATGAAATCACTATGGTCCAATTAACAAGGATCTCACTCTTCAAGCTTGCAAACAAGAGATTACATTAACACCTGCTACAAAAGCAAACATTTTTAGATATCTTCATCTTAACCTGCTTGACATTGACTTCAAACTCCTGCCTGGCTCTCGGATGAAAATTATTGTGACTGACATGTATATTTTTCATTTGGGGGTGCGGGTGCAAAGACTGTCAGTCCGTATTTCTCTCTCTCTAGTATTTATGCATAATTCACTTCAAAGATAATAGGAGTTACATACATGCATTGATGGGAGAATAGTTTCCTAAATGTAAAATTGTTGAAGGAAAACCATTATGCTTATGGGAGATAAATGCTGCATGTGAACATATAAGATACCCAGAGTGTGCTGTTGGGTCCTTCAACGATCTCATCCAACGTATGCCTACAGTGGCATGTGTAAGTAACTCCTTTGTGGTCTATGCATCAAAATAAACTGACCTCTTGGGTCAACACATATATTTATAACAACTGTAACAGACAGGAAAAACATTTCTTTGCGTTCATCAGAAAAGCAATCATACAGCTGCAGGAGAAATACAACCCATCAGATTACAATACCACTTTACTACAAACTCTTGCGACTGTAGTAGAAGGCAGCAAACACTGATTTTTAAAACACTCGTATGTCTGAAAAGTTGAACTTTCTGAAGTCCAGAATTGTTGGAAAAAGAAGAAAAAAACCCACTGAAATAACTCTGTAAGTGTTTTGTTTTGACAATTTTCCTCAGGAATTCACCACACTTAGCTGGGAAAATGCTAGCAGTTAAATCTATTCAATGTCATGACATACAAAATTGAAACATAATTGCTCCTAAGTGGTTGACAACTGGCAAGTACTTTTTACATGGATAGAGAGAAATTTATGCTATCAAATGGAAGATACTGTCAAAAGTTTGATTTTAATATAAATGAAAATGCTACATGAGGACTCAAAAGGATAAGGAAAAAAGCTCAGCAGTAACACTTTTATAACCACATATTTAAAAAGCTTTGAAGTGAAGAATCATTACATCAAAATCATTTTCCTTGAAAGATAAAAAAAATAAATTACAGCATGAATATTAACAAGTTATTAGAATAGTGAATTTCAAAGAGTAGCAAAAAACAAGCAGCCGATGAGTGGCCTAGTTTAAAGAATGTCTTACCAATCATATGGTTAGCGACATGGATTTGTATCTCTCTCTCATTCTCAAAGGTCATCTGGCACTTGATGCATTGATAGGTCTTTTTCTGTTTAATAACCAAAAAGAGATTAGAGAAAACTGCACTGTAGCATAAGGCAAGTGTGATCATGAATATAGCATGTTACATGCTTCAACTTTCCTCCACTGAGGCCTTTTCTGCTCATATATCCCCAACAAGACACCGAGTTGGGCTGGCCTTTTCTGTGACCATAAATGCAATCTCTAATTAACAGCCTGCTTTAGGAGAATTTTTGATTTCAACTCAAAAAATTTCAAATGATAGCACTTGAAAATCTGATTGAGTACTTGAGCCATAATCAGATTGCTCATGTCATTTAACCCATTGCAGTAAAAATTCTGCAGAGTGAAATAAAAAACATTGAAAGGTAACTCTGTTTTCAGAAAAAGATCAACTTTCTCAAAAAATTCCCCCTTTAGTTAAACTCAAAATAGAGTAGGCAAAACACCTATAGTTACTTGGGGAAGTGAAGGACAAAAGGAAAAAATAAATTTTGTAATGGTCTCCCATCAGAAATCCTGGAAAAACTGCATTACCACAAAGAATTGTTTCCTAGTGCAATCTGTTGTGTATTTTCTCTGTCTCAAAGTCATACGAGGGAGGCTTAGCTGCAGAAGTCAGGAGATAGTGTGAAGAGGCAATTACATGAACCATTTATTCAAACAGGGAAAATGGGGTTTGCACTCAGATTGACAGTGGTGCATGTACTTGTACAACATGACAGGAAAAAATCCAAGAAATCATTTGCAGAAATTAAAATGCATGTTGACAAGTTAGACATCCAAGTTAGGAAAAAAATAAAACACAAATGCTAAGCTTTTGTACACTTGCAAAAACTTTTATTTCCCAAAGCAGGAGTACGGTGCATTGGTCTAATGTGCATGCTCACTTACTGCATGGGAATATACTATCTAAATAGACGTCTTTTGATGTGCAATTTAGAAAAATTGGGCCTTTTGTACCTACTTCTTCCTAGAGAATAACTCCTACTGCAACACTTGCCACCAGGCATGAGCATGAGCATGTGGTCTGTATCTGATGACAGCAGAATGTATGTGAAATCTCCACGCGCTGGCCACAACCTTAGTTAGCTGAGGAATGGATGAGAACCCCAAGCCATTAGCACTGAGAAGCCCAATTCTGTAAACAACACCCTCTTAACTTCTTTGAAGGAAAATATTTTGTGGGTATTTTTTGTGCACTTTTAGATGCACATTATTTTTTCTTACAGCCTCCACCCTGCACCTAGGTATAGAATCCCATTTTTAGGACAGTAGTAATAAGTCAGGAGTTTTCAGTTAAACAGAGGAGTTGCTGTCACCCCCTCCATGCATGGGATCCAATTTCCTCGAGCACCTGCTGAGGAAAGAACAAATTAGGTGCTGCCAAGAGCTTCTTAACTACTTCCCATGTCATCAATGGCAACAAGTTAGCCTGCTGGAGGTTAATGAACATGCTGTAATACCATAATAACAAATGCACCAGTCTATGGACATTATACATATTCCATGAATTCTGTACGCAGTATGTGTTTGCACATAGGCAGGGCTTTCTAGGCTAAAATAACAATGGGTGATTAACATGATAATAGGAAGAAGGCTATATTCCATTGGCCAAAACCTGACACAGCCAACCATATAAAAGCAAATAGTTTGGATTGGCTAGTTATCCATAGGCAGCTCAAGAAAGTATCCTCCTGGAGTCCATTCGGAAATCAAGGCTGTTAATGGAAAAGCAGCTGGATTTCTGCAGCACTCTTTCTTTGGAATCTATTCCGGCAGACGAGCACAGCACACATACATACACATGTCCGCTCAAACACACTGGCATACACATGCTGAGGGCTCCTAACTTTACAAACAAAACAGAACACAAAAAACCTTGGAAGAGAAGAATGGGACTGGGCAGTGAATGATTCATGTGGTCACATTTAAAACTTGAAACCTTCCTCTTCTTTAAAACTTCAAAGCTGATTAAGTTCTGTGCCTTGTTCAACACTTACCTCTGTTATGAGGGTTCCCTAAGTAACTAGCTAAAAAGGGCAATATTTCAGCTCAACTCTATTTCAAACCTTTAAAGCTATATTAAACACAGACAAATGATTCTTTTTTGTAATTGATTTTGCTGCTTCTGAAAGCTACTTACTAACAGATCTGGAGACAGGATGTCTTTGTTTATCCACAGACCCAGTGCGAACTCCTCCACACCATTTCACAAACTTATAAAACACTCTGCTTGGCGTGACCACCCCTCAGAGAAGACAGCAGATTTCAGACTTCCTCCGAGTATTATCTTTAGCCTCAGCTGAGACACATGCATGCAAGAGAGCAGCTTAACTGAGACAATGGCTCTTGTGATAGGGTACCCCCACTTGATACGGAGTGAGGTTAATAAATGGCGTCATACAGGCCATGAAATAACTATAGCTAGATTAGCACCCAAATGTATACGCAAGAGATGGAAGAGCTGATTTTTTGGCTCGTTAATAATTGTCTTTAAAAGATTGTCACAAAAACAGACTTCCATTCTCAGTAAATGGGGATCGCTAGTTTTAATACAAGGTTGTGTTATTTGTGGTACCAAATACGATGTTCTGCTACCATTTTTGTGGGTATCATGGCTTCACGAACATTATTAATGGGTCGGTTATCTCTTTTTAAAGTTTTGTCTTCACAAGTGGTGACAACAAAGGTGCCCAGACTCTGAGGAGGTAACAGAGTCTAGGTGACGGCATCTGGGTGACATAAAAGACAAGATGAACAGGCCTTCAGCTGAGAGCTCAGTCCCCATTAAGTCAAGATATTTAACTCTAATCTTGGCACAAAATAGTAGTAATAACAACAGAGGCTTCTGGTTTCTTTTCTGAAGTAACTATTGTTCCCATGGGTTTTCCAGACTGTCCTCCTTTAAATCTGGAAATGGTTTCCTGTTCTACAAAGAAAATATTCCTCCATTCAAGTGGATTTACAAGGGAAGAGAAGGGGTGTGGGGGAGAACAAAGAGAAGGAATTGAGTCCAAGAAAGTGTGCAGGAGAAAAGGAACTAAGTAAAGGAGCACAATAGGGTTCATTCTTCCAACTTTCTATGCCACCTCCTTTGCTTCTTCAGTCCAAATAACCTAGGTGGGATAAAAATAGTAATGCCATTCAAGATGGAAATTTAATTGAAGTCTAAGCATTTGCCATTGTCAATGTTAAACAAGCAGTGTTCATGATAACTATGGTACAAAATAAGGATAAGTCTGTGTAAGAAAAAGAGCAGCTTGAAACATGACTGTTTCCAGTATTACAAGGGGCTATGATGAATCTCAATACTAAACAACTAGTCAAGTTTCTCAAGACATGCACATTCCTCTAGAAGACATGTTAAAAGGAATTAATAAAATGTACTCAAAACTGAAGCTCCTACACACAGAAATATGTTCAGAAAAACATGAAAGCATTACCTCTGATGCAATCGTAATAGCATAAAAAAAGGTCTTGAGCTATACACGTGCCAGATACTGGAATAGCACCTCCACTCGTGATGCTCATCTAAAAAAAACTTCTAGTCCTATCCAAACAGAATAGCTCATGTAAAACTATAAGAATCAAACACAAATTGACGTTAGAGCAATCTTTTACTACTAAGGTGTATTTTGTTTATTCCTCTTAGTGATGTTCCTTATGGAAGACCATTGACTTGATTTAAAAATCTCCTAATAACAAATCCTCCAATGCAGACGTTGCCATGTACACAAGGCAAAAACGTTGTCTGTCTGGAAATCTATCTTTGTTGACAATCATGATTGGATCCTAGTTAGATGTCCTAGAAACAAAGGTGATCAATTCACAGATATTTCTTCCTGTTTCTTTGCTAAAATGTAAGTGAGGAAGACAGAATATAGCAGCATTTTCAAGGGTTATGTGCTTTCTTTCATTCTTATGGATAAAAAAAAAACCAAACCCCAAAACTGCCAAGCAATTCTGAGAGCTTTTTGATCCTCATCTAGCTGTCTCCAACTGATTTTCAGAACAAAACCTCCAAAAAGTCAATAGTAAAAAACCCAAACAAAATATAACAAAATATTCATACTCCGTTTGTGGTGCTATATCCATGTGCATATATACACAAACTTAAATACATACAGTAAAAAGGAATTGTTCTTTTTCTCCTGCTCTATTTTTTTTTCTTCCCAAATATTTTCATTTTTTATTCAAGTGCTAATATTTATTTTCTTTCTTTCTTTCACTTTGGGGTTAAATCTTCATTTAAGTTTTTTTCTGAAATTTCTTTAGGCTTCCATGCTCACTTCTTCAATTCAAGAATTATAACTGCTGGTGGAGCGATTTCTGACACTGAAAGAAGTTACGGATTTTGTATGTCATGGTCATCTTTTGCATTTACTTGGATTTCATTCTGCTTATTCTTATTTACTCTGAAATATATACCCACCACTTAAAATCGAAATCTCCCTGTATTTTCTTTCTGACTGTACCTTGTCCTAATCTTCAACTGCTTTTCTGTTTAAGAAAGAAAAATCAATAAGGTGTTTAAAAAAGAAATGTAGAAGTGCTCAAGAACTGGAGAGAAGCAGCTTTTCTCTGGACATCTGCAGATCACTCTACATGCATTGTGCACTTAAGATTGCTCCAGTAAAATGGTATTTTACCTGTGCGCAGCATGCTAACAAGATGACTAGAGAGATCGTGTTCAACTTGCTTAGCTTTGCTATGAAGCCAATGAAGTTAAGTAAATGCTATTCTTGAAATACAGGGATTTATCACCATTTAAAAGACAGTGTAATTCTTTGAAAACCCCTGTGCTAGGCAGATACAAAGGGTACTTATTGCCTTGAGAAACCTGAGCGAAACACCAATAGTTTCCACGTGAACTGATATCAGAATTCAGGTCTTGTATCTATAATGAAGGGTAAGATAATGAATTATTCCTAATAACAATATATCTATTCCTGGGATGCATACCATAAAGGTCTCTGATATTAGCATATGTGCAGGCCATAGACATCTGTTGAAGGTACCATTTGCCACCACCACAAATGCTGATTTTTCATTATCTTCTACAAAGGAACTAAGACCTTTCCTCATGGGATGAAATTCAAAGCATTTACCTTATTGAAGAACTTAAAACTCTCCCCTGAGAGAACAAGTATGGAAGCTGTCACTGAAAAGAAAGAGTTAAAGCAAGAAATAAGAGCAGAAAATGACAATGTATTCTGCTTCTGATAGTCGATAGGAAAGAAAAGGTAATACTTTAGGCTATAGGCACAGCCACATGAAGTAAGAATTACTCCTACCTAAGAGAACAGAGGTGTTTTAAAGAATTTAGAAGGAAATAAAGGCCTGAGGAGGAGGAAGGAGAATGACCTAGCCACAGCCCTAGCTGAACTCTCAAAAGGTATCACACCGAAGGACGGATATTTCCATTCCTCATTCTTCTGCAGAATTAGGTGTGTGTGCCTGAAGGCTTAGTCACACATTCACCGCACCCAGAGGGAACACTATCCAGTTGTTTTACTAAAAAAGAAAAAAAAAGAAAAAAAAAAAAGAAAATAAATTAAACTTTCTGTGGGATTCACTCAGAAGCCTGGAATGGGGCATTGAGGCCAGCAGGTGCCAGGGCAGGCAGTGCTGTGCTCTGAGCTGGCCGTGCACAGCCCAGCTCAGCTGGACGCTGCTGCCCCGCACACCCTGCCACTGAGCTGGAGCTCACAAGTCCGGCTGAGGATACAGCCTGCACCAGCTCTATTGGAGGCACCTCAGTCTGCATGCTCAGGACGTACTTAGGGTCTTCTCTTACTTACTGAGCCTCTGGTGTTCTAGTTGAATGGTATCTTCAGGTTCTTTTAATGCAGTAAGATGTGTTTGTGGGTGCTTTAATTAGCAGATTGACATAAACAGGCATCTACGGCTGGAATTATTCATTAGGAGTTGGGTGCCTAATTTCCTTAGATACTTTTGAAAATCTCACCCCATCATGTTTAATTAAAAATGTCAGATGATATCAATACTCAGATGTGTCTGCTGTTGGTCTCCCGAGAAGATTTCCAAAATCTACTTCTCATTCCATCTGTTCCTGACAGAGGAAGGACTGATTTGGCCCATTCTGGAACCAAAACGTCAACAAATAATTTTAAAAGACCATAAACTGCAAATGATATTAATCTCCTGAGTAGGCTTCTGAAACCTTACTTGGATCTGCATGTTCCCAAGTATCTTGTAAGCTAAGAAATGGGAAAGCAGGCTATCTGCAAACATTAAAGGAGAGAACACTTATATGTAACCTGCATTAGACAACAATTCCCAGATTTGCTAAGAAAACTACTTATCTTACAGGAGGGCCATGAAGCAGATCCTCTTAAAATCACTTTTAAAATCATACGCGCGCACACACGCACAGGCACACACGTATGCACACAGACATCCAAGTAGCTTCACAGCGTTCACTCTGACAGGCATCCCTAGCTCTTTAGCACAGAAATTTGTTTTAGGTGAGAATTTGGGGGGTGGGGTGGAATTCACTATGTTTTTCCTCAAAAGTTCTTCTATCCTCCTGCTCATGTCTAGGTCCCTGGTAAGAAATAATCTAATTCCTCAAGTATGACAGATCAGAATTTTTTTTGTTGTTTGGGGTACTCAGCATCTCCTTTTTTCATGGAAATGCTCCAGCTTTTCCAGATCTGCCAGTTCAGTAGCATCAGAATTCATGGACAAGCTCAGTCTCCACAGATCAAGTGTCTCAGCTCTTGATATGTAAATCCAGGGCAGTTTTATGATAAAAAATCTGATGCGCTGCCACTAGGAATCAAGGAGCCTGCAAGGCTGAGCAACATCTAATTTTTCTTATGTGCGCTACTCTACCTTTCCTCCTGTTTTGTTGGGTGTTTTAGTAGCACAAGTAATTTTATAAAGTAAGAGTTAAAAAAACCAAACATCAGATCAGTTCTCAGTCACACTGAAGGTCTAAATTTTATCCCTCAGACATTTTAACGTTCAGCTGTACTTACTCTGGGAACAGGGGACGTCTGTGTACCTTTCCTTTGGCCACTAGTCTCAGGTGTCAGGTCTCGGTGGTCTACCTGAATGTGGCTCTCTAGGTCTTCAGCACTTTCAAATTTGACACTACACTCTGGACACCTCAGACTGCCACACGGTCTCTCGTTCACCTCCTGTGGAGTCAAGCCCGAAGACTGTCCGTTGGTGCTCCTGGTCATGCATCCAGCACACAGACCATAGGGAAGGCCATTCACATCCAACTTTACCAAGTCCTGCTTATTCCGGAACTCCTTCAAGCACAACGCACACTTGTAGAGTTTTTGCAAGGCCTGGCCGTTGGGTGACGAGGTTGCAGAGTTTCCTGCCAATTTCTGCATATGGAACGTCCCATGAATTTTCAGCTCAAGGGTAGAGGTGACCGTCTGCATGCAGACAACACAGCGAAACCCAGTGAGGGAGTTTCTGAGATCTGGATGCATCTGGCAGTGCTCAATAAATTCCTCCTCGCTCTGCAGCGGCATTTTACAGATCCGACATGTCCCTGTATCCAAACTCTTGCTGTGAGTGACTTTGTGCTCCGTCAGGGTCAGGAGTGATGGGAAGCGTTCCCCACAGATGGGGCACATGTAGTGCTTAGCTGGGCCTCGATGGGTCTGCATGTGCTCTCTCAGGCCATTTTCTGAGAAAAAGGTCCTTGAGCAGATATTACACTTGTGGCTACCTTTGATGAATTCTGCTTTCTTCCTAGAACAGTCATCCTCCCCAGGCCTGATGTTATGATCTCTCAAACGATGGTTCTGCAAGAGGACCTCCATAGTGTAGGCAGCCCCACAAATGTCACAGCCATACATGGGCTCAGAAGCATCTACATCATCCTCACTGGCTTCATGACTGTTGGAAGTATCTGGATTCTTCATTAACATGTTCTGGATATCTGCCCCTTCTGTCTTCTTATTTGTTGGGGTCATGCCATTAGCTGTACCATTCTCAGCGCTAGCATCAAAAACACAATGTTTTTCTCGCAAGTGCTTTTCAAGCAAGATGATGGCATGAAAAGCTTTGCTACAAAATTTGCAGTTGTATTTTTTGCTGTGGGTTGTGATGTGGCACTGCAGTTCTACCTCTGTGCTAAAGGTCTCACCACAGAAGATGCATTTGTGAGACTTTGATGGATTCCCCAAGTGACTATGCTTCACGTGGATCTGGAGATCCACCTCCTTCCTAAAATCCCAGTTACAGGCTGTGCAACGATACATCTTCTTTTCATTGCTATGCTTGACTGCCAGATGCACTTGGATAGATACCTTGGAATCAAAAACTTCTTGGCAAAGGGTGCAGTGATACAACACAAAAGTATGCATGTCCAACAAATGCTTCTGCAAATCATCCACTGAAGAAAACTGTTTGTCGCAGCTCTCACATACATAATGAGTTGAAGTTGTCATGTAATGTACAGTGAGATGTTGCAGAAGAGACTCCTGGGAATCAAAGTCTTCTTTACACTGAGGGCAAGACTGTTTCCTCAACAGCAACTCCAAATGCAACTTTAAATGGGTTTGAAAACTTTCAAAATTTGAGAACTTTAGATCACACTGATTACATGGGTATTCACCATTAGACACTGAGTTTACGCTAGCAGAAAGCCGTTGCCTTTTAGGGGAAGAGACTTCAACATCAGAAGAAACTGGACTCTGCTCTGCTTTTGACTTCTTATTGTGTGCCAGAGGAATGTTCTTGTGGTTTTCTTTAATATGCTTTGTAAGCTTCAGGATGGAGCCAAAAATGGGGGAGTTTGTGCAATAAGGGCATGAATAAACTTCCATAAAAGACTGTGTTGGCTGAATGACAGGGGAATCCAATTTTGAATTTCCTACATTGCAGTGAGTCTGCTGAATATGCTCAGTCAAGGTTGCTTCAGTCAGAAAGCCCATGGAGCACTGGTTACAGAAGAAAGCATTGTTGCCATCTTGAGGGGTAGCGTTTGGGCCACAGTGAGTAATACGGATGTGTTCTTGTAAGCTATTGATATCTGCAAACATCTCCGGGCAGTAGTTACAGTGAAAGGCAGAAATGTTGCTAAACTGCATCATGGGATAGGCATGGTTTTTGTGCACCTTTCTCACATGTTCGTTCAAGTTGTACAGTGTAGGCATGGAATCAAGGCAGATCTGGCATGTGTGGCTTTGCTGAGGTTTGTCTGCATGAATGGTCTTCAGGTGGATCTCCAGAACAGCAAGGCTGTTGAAGTCACGCTTCGAGCAGTACGGGCAGCTGTAAGTAACCTTAGACCAGTTCTGGCCTTCCTCTCTGTCCACAGACCTGATTTTCTTTTGTCCTCTCAAAGGCTTTAAGGTCGAATCTGGGGTGGAACCTCTTTCCACTGATGCACTGGAGTCGGGTGTTGCGCTGCTCATGGACGCTACGCTCCCCAAGACTGGGTCGGGGCTGATGCTGTGATTGCTGGAGTCAGGTTGTCTGTGGCTGTCCAAATGGCAATAGACTTCTTCCACTGAAGAAAACTGCTCCGGGCACATAGGGCACTTGTGTTTTTTGTTGGCATGGGCTTGATGAATGTGTGAGAGCAGCGAGTTTTCGTCTGCAAATACTTCAGGGCAATGAATACACTGCAAATCGGCCTTCTCGGAAAGCTGTGGGTGGCGTGTCATTACGTGCTTCTCCAAATCTTCAGTCTGACTGAATGTCTCTTCACAGTAATCACACATAAAATCATCCTTCTTCACCTCTTTCTCAGCCTTTGCCATATGTTCCTTGTTCTTTTTATGAGCTTGCATGTGACTCTGCAATGAGCTGGTAGATGAAAACCCACGTTTACACACAGTACACTTGAATGGTTTGCTGGAGCTGTGGGTTTTCAGGTGAATTTTGAGGTGGTCGCTGCGAGAGAACGCAGCCTCGCATTCATGGCAATGGTACTTTTTATCCCCTGTGTGAAGCTTTATGTGGCGATCCCTACTTCTCTTGTGCTTAAAAAGCCGGCTACAGTAGGTGCATTTGAAAGGTAGTTTGTCACTGTGGATCTGCTCGTGCCTTTTAAGGTAGCTCAGGCGAATGAAGGACTTATCACAAAACTGACAGGGATATGGCAGGCCAGTCCCCCCTTCCTCCTCCCCTATGCCGAGATCACACCCATCTCCTATCATCTGAGTGGGTGATGCAACATCTTTGCTGGAGGGAGATGAAGCCACCCAGGAGAGTTGTGGGTCGTCATCACCATCTGTAATGGGAAAGCAGAAAGGAGATTAAAAACAATTCCCAGTGCATCTGTGAAATAAGGACAAAGCTCTCAACAACACTATGGGCTTCTGCTACTACAGCATAAAAAAAAATCAACTAAAAAAAAATCTCTCTTGAATTTCAAAGGAGGTTTGAGAAAGAGAAATAAAAATATATTTGTACACATAATTCACAAATATGCCAACACATAGTATTAATAAAAAGCATTTTTCTTTAGCAGGTTTAACACCTGCTCACTGTACTGTAAAGCAATAAACAATGAATAAAGCAAGCAAAACACAATGTGCAATGAAGCAATACAAACATTTCAAAAAGCTACAGTGTTAAGTGATCACCTGTAATTTTGTGGGTCTTTTTAAATGCTACATCAAGATGATTTTAAGTAATGTCTCCATTAAACAAAATCCTTCAGTTCTGTCTCAAAACTGTAACAGAACGAAAGGCTGCTCAAAAGCAGAGTCGAACATCTAGGTGAAATAAAAGCATCAGATTTGAGACAGTTCAGGAAAATCAGAGAAGAGATCTGCACCATTACCACATTCATTCATATAAAAGGTAATGTTGCCTGCTTGGTACAAAAACAAACAAATCAAAAAAGCCCAGAAAATCACCACTGGAGATCTCAAGACATCACAAAAGAATCAACTTCAGGATAAACCAACAATGGCCCAGCCTCTGTTTTAATAACTATTTCCTTTGCTCAGTATGAGGCTTTGGAAAATATTTTATAATTTGATATTACCATAAAGAAACACAGCACCAACTCCAGCAGCAAAACAGTCATTTTAGGAAAAATACATAAAATGTTGGCAGCTTTCATAAACAGAATTGTTAACAAGAAACAGAAGAGAGCGAGTTCAAATATCCTAATTCAAATAAATGTGGAGATGTTGAGTGAAGCAAAAATGCCACTAGTCCGATATAAAACTGAACCACGGAATGAAGCAAAAATAAAATTCATGTAAATTAGGGAAGGCGCTGACCACGTACACATTTGGAGATTCAAAAAAGGAACCGGTTCTCCATATACATTGTCCTTATAAAACATTTAATGTTCCTACTTCAGCTCTTACTAAAACAAACCAATAAAAAAATCCCCAACTGTGCGTGTAGGCTGCCACACGCGCACTCCTCGTGCCTGCCAACTACAGAGTTACCAGGCGGAGAAGAGCACATGTACGGCAGAGAAGCTCTCAAAGAAAGGCTCGGATAATGAGGATATCACCACCGTAAGAGGCTAGCTCCTGTGGCACCGTTTCTTTGGCAAAGACCTTCCTTTCCATCCCAGGAAAAGAAAGAGTGGAGCTACCTTGGACAAACTAAACCAAACACACTAAACAACTTTTCCGGCGTGACGGGGCTGCCCGCTTTCCAGGTTGCGCGGGTCGGGCACCCGCTCCTC
Source organism: Ciconia boyciana (assembly GCF_034638445.1). Taxonomy (NCBI): domain Eukaryota; kingdom Metazoa; phylum Chordata; class Aves; order Ciconiiformes; family Ciconiidae; genus Ciconia; species Ciconia boyciana. Next base: position 30,556,622 of record NC_132942.1, on the reverse strand, counting down.
TTGCCCCGCACTCCCCAGGGAGCTCCGCTGTCCTGTTTAACTAAACCTCCCACTCCAGAGTGATGCCAGACACTGAGAACGCGCTTCCTCCTGCTCCCAAAACGCATGCCGCCTCTCAGCAAGCACCCGCGCTTGTAAGATGCTCAAGGTCTTTGTGCTCAACTAACTCCTCTGAGCCTGGCTGAGCCCAGACCTGAAACACAGGCGACGAGCCCCTGATTTTTACGTAAACTTTTCTCAGGCTTCATTCCCCCGACCATGAACCGGTCTCTCTCTGCGGCTGCAACAAAGCCTCATGTTCCCAATTTAAGCCACCTCCGCCGCCCGCCCCGCTGCCGGCACAGCTTCACTCTGCCCCTGGGGAGCCCCCGTTCCCCCGCCCGCTCCGTCCCCCCAGCTCTGCCGCCAGCCGCATCCGGGGCTCCATCCCCACGGACCTGCGGCCACGGGCCGTCGGAGGGAAGGAGGCAGCCGGCTGCCAGCGCCTGGATTAAGGGCCCCGGGGAGGTGCTGGTAGCTCAGGGCTGGCTAATTCCCTCCTCTCGCCAGCTGGGCTCCTCCAGGGGAATGGAGACAAAGGGGAGCAAAAGGGGGATGCTGGGCCTGAACTAGGGCAGCACATGTTGCATTTGCTACTGCTACTGCTGTCTACCGGGGGGAAAAAGAAGAAAAACAACAACAGGAGAAAAAGCACACCACCATTGTGTTATTTACTGCTTGGACTTACTGGCTGTAATTAAAATAATTTAAAATGTCCACTTTGCAGAAACTATTATAAAAATATATGTATTTTAAATATCTTCCCTTTTGCAGCCAGACTACTCACACCTTGTGCTAGGCAGTGCCACACAGAGGAAGCACTGCACTGGGGAGAACTCCAAGCACTTAAAATGGCTCCAGTGAATAAAGCTTCATTGTTCAGCTTGAAACTGTAGATGCAATGGGCCAAATCCAGTGGTAACACAGGCTGGGCCAACTGCTTTAACTTTGTTACATCCATATGTGCTTATGCCAACCATTACATCGCCCACCATGCAAATCGAACAAATCTTTTAGAAGGTCTCTTTTTCCTCTGAAACGAACCCATCTACCTCAAAATGCACTCTAACATTGAAATAGGGCCAGTTTCCCTCCAGCTGCTGCTCTTCAAACATATTGGGCTATTCAGAAAACAAAATCAAAGAAAGCTGGTATTACTTTGTGAGTGATGCACAAAGACGTTGCTGTGCTAATATAATTTGGATTCAAAAAAATTAACATTTCTCAGATTGAAAAGCTGGGTTTGTAATAAAAATGGAAGCATTTACATAAACGGTTGAAAGCAAAGATTGTCTTGTTTTGTTATCTTGATTTAGCCCTTTCACTGATTTTCATGTTTAACTTCTGGATTCTTTTTATTGCACCATTTTCTCATACTTTTACAATTTAAAAAGAATTAGGAAACTTTAAGCCCCAGAAACAACCTACCTTGACTTCCTTACAAACAAGATACTAAATTAATAAAGGCCTAAACTGAAGAAATTAGGGAAAACTCATTATCATTAATCTCTTTATGGAATGAAAAATAGCCCTGTTAATTTTAACTTGCCATATAAAATTGAAGAAAAGACCTATAATGAACTGAGAAGGAAATTCTAAGGTATTTTACCAGAGTAATATTTTAGTGGGAAGATATATTTTAGATGTGGTGTGACATGTCTGGCAATGATGGTTAGAATAATAATTCTACATTAATGCAATCAAAGGAATGTAGCAGAATGAGAAAAATCACTTTCAAAAAGGAGATTAAAGTCATTAAAAATGGCTAATCCTGCAAAGTGGGACTGTTCTAAAATAGAGAATCACATGGCTGGTGCAAGGCTTTTGTCATTTGCGCATAAGAGAATCAAAACAAGTATTAAAAGGGTAAGAAAATTCAATAAAAAGTTTAATTAGGAAAAAAAGAGCATTAAGGAAGCTTCAGAATGTCAGTAGTCCTCAGGATATATGGGCGGGTCATGAAGCTTAAAGGGCCAAACTTGATAATCAATCTCAAAGTGGTACAGTAATTTAGCAACTTAATGTTCAGCACGTTTACGGGACTGCAAGCATTTATCATCATCACTGAGGAGCTAATTCCAGCCTCAATGCATTCAATAAATGTATTTTTCCTTCTAATAAGAACAATTTGGCCAAACTGCAGTATAAATCATACTTCATTCTCTGTTTATCTTCCAGATAACATGAGCCAAGTTCAGAAATATACTCATGAAGCTGAAACAATAAAACAAAGTCTTAAAAAATGTGATCTATCTTAGAAAGGAGACAAACAGCACATCACAGATTGCCGGGAGTAAGCAGCACTGTCGGCTCAGCGTACACTGATGACGATATATTTATTATTTCAAAGTTATTTTGCTAATAGAAATAAATTGACCAAACAAAATTTCACAGTCCCTGCAAACACTTTGCCCCTTCTCCCTGCTCAAAGCTAGCTGGAAACATTACACTCCCCCCAGACTTGGAGATGAGCCGTGTTTGAAGCAGTTGCAGAGGGACAGGCTTGCTCAGCTGCCCGGTCACCCGTGCGGCCCCAGCCCTGGGGTCAGCGTTCATGGGCAGGGGCTGCACAACCCCGGCTACCCCCCAGCCGGCTGCTTTTTCTCTTAAGAACAAAAGATATGCACAGAGACACCATTTGCTGGCCCAGACCTGAAGTTCGTCCTTGCCTAAACCCTCTTGTTCACTAATGTAGAGCATCATTGGGTTCCACTCCGGTGAAAAACCTCCCTACTCTCTCTCCCCTATGTGTGGAGGGTTCAGGTGGCTCCTCCACAGGGCCTCCAGACATCTCCCCACACCACAGGCATGTCGCAATGTGGCCAGCACAGTATGGGAGGACAGTTTATTGGGTGCAAACACCAGCACAGACTGAGCACCACGGGGCTCAGAAGAGGCCACACAACCTGCCCAGGCATCAACAAAATATCCAGGGTTTGGCCAAAGAGGCAACTTCGAGACTCCCCTCCTGAGCCCAGAAGGCATCTCCATACAGGACAATAAACCAAGGAGGTTAGATTTGGAAGGTGCTCTTATTCTATCAGGTTTATTCCTCTAGCACAGAGCTAGTACACAAGAGAAATAGTTAAATTAACAAAAACAAAAACAAAAAATCAATTGTTGAGGAAAGAACTGCTGTTTGATTCAAGTTCAGACTCCTGGTTCTTTCCGAGCCTGTCCATGCACACAAGTTAAAAATGGTCAAAGTACTCGAATTGCTTTAGGCTATTGAGAGTTGACAGAATTCTAGCACCCAAAAAAGTAAGTTACTTTTGAAAACAAGCTTGGCATCATAAGACATACTTCTGAACTCTGTTTCAGTTCTTCATCTCCATAACAGAAAAAAGCCATCTGCTCCTCAAGGGCAAATTGTAGGGCTTACTTCTGTATAGCTGTGAAACCCTGAGACATCCTCAGATGGAAGGCCCGATAGAAATGCTATCAATTTCAGTAATTATTATAATCACAGATGCTTAACTATGAGAATACAACACAGAGATTGAGGACTGAGAAATCTTCAGTACTGGTTACAGCAAATTTTGCATTGCTGCACTATGTATTAAAGCGAAGGATAGATCATTACAATGGATTATAGTAAGAACCTCACATAGCATACGCTGCTCATTTACACTGCAGTGCTGGTGTGAAATAATGCAAATCAAGTTTACATAGCAAATGTTTTAAGTTTCAATATTTTCAGTGCACTGTGACAGCTTTTTACTTAAATTTTTTGTTGAAGTGTTTAGCCCCATTTTCCTGCACATTTCCCACACAGTTATAACAAAGTAAATAATAAAAAATATCATTAATATTCCAAACTCAATTTTCTATGCATATATTAGCTTCACTGAACATTTTTGTTTGTTGTGTCACAGGAGGCAATAGTGGACTGTGAACCACCAGCTCTTGTGGCAATGAAAGCCTTTTTATGCTGACACTGCACCTATCTCTGAATGGTATTGTAACTGCAGGGCTCTGATTGAAACTCAGCTTAATGCGCACTCAAACACACTTCACTAAACAATGGTAAGAAGATTTCTACAACTTATTTATAATCATCCCTACAAAAATATCATGCAATTGTCCTCCAGAACTGGTCAACCCACCCTTAGCCAAGGCACTAAGGAAGGGCCCTGGGAAGTTCAGGCTGCTCTGAAGAACTCTATACGCAGCTTCAGACTTCAGCAACATTAGCTTCTTCACAGAACAGTCTTCATAGTTTTTTATTTTAAGGCACTATGCCATTTTTTAAAAATATATATAAAATGTTCAAAGCAAACCTAAAATTGGATAAAAAACTAAGAGGTGCTAATATAAGTGGCACCACAGGCAGTGCTTTCATTATTATCTGTGACTTGAGAAAAATGCAGTTATACCTAATTATGTGCTTATGTGGCAAGCATTTTTGTTGGACTAAATTACCAACAGTTAGTGACTCTTTTTCCAACTTCTCAGCTTTACACTGCAATTCATTTTTAAGTGAAGTTTTAAAAAAAGAAAGACAGACGTCTGGCTTAATGGAAAGTATATATAATCTAATTTTTCTTCTCATGCAGAGAGTAACTTGGTATTTAGAATACAAAATCAGCACAAGATGTAGTGCAGAATTTCAAACATTAAACTTGCTGGGATGTCTGCCGCAGATAAACTGTTACACGTAGATGGTTTAAACCTCGCTGTCTTCGTTTAAACCTTTCTGTAATGATCAAAGATACAGCTAATTAGTCTTTTTTATGCTGCAAGTTAAAAGTACACACAAAGCTGTCTATTGAAGCTTAGTTGATATACAGAAACTTGTTAAGCCAGAGTAACGCATGCCTGAGCCCCCTCCCATTAGCAGAGATATCAAGACTCAGTAATGACCATCGATAGGATGATACATAATTCTATACAGATAATAAAATCAGAAAGTTATTTTTAACTTTTTTTTTCTTATGTCAAACAGCCTGTATTTTGCTGGTAACAAAAAATTAACATATCATTAAATAAGTTATTTCACACTTCAATAAATGGCATAATAAGGGGTGGAGGAGAAAGTTTTATGTTAGATCTAGGAATAAACTAAATGCTTTCAGAGTTGAATCACTGTTTTTCTTTACTCCCTTTGGAAAAGCAGCAGATACTATATTCTGCTGTGCATCATGGACTTGGGACTGAAAACAGCTGCACTCTAATTACATGTAAAGTGTACCAAAACATTCCTTTTATCACAGACTGTAAATCTGTTAGCATCTGTCTCTCCTTTGTTTCTTCCACAAGATACAAGCTTGTTTCTACATTTTTCTCACCTGTAGCGGTGATTAAAATTCATTATAAATGAAAGGAGTGAACACTAAAACAAGTTCCTCTGTGTACAGTTCTAAACTCAAATTAGAAACAGCTGTTTGCTAATTCATGCAGTGATGTTTTGTCGTGCTCTGTGAATCAATAATAACTCACCCTATTTCTTCCAAAATGTTAGGATTATACATATATTTTGCTTAGCAATTTGCTCTTCAGAAATGTTCAAATGCACATTCAGTCTTTTTTAAGCAAGATTAGAAGATGATACTGGCAAAATCATCAATGAATTAACAGAAAGATCTTAATAGCTTGCTGCTCGTGCTTACCCTGCTATCTAGAGGGTCCTGTGCCATTCTTGCCTGCTTTGATACCTACAGAGCATTTAGCAAGAAGGCACGTTGTAAGACAGATGTAAAAGAACAAAACTGTATACAGGGTCACACGCACGCATCACGGATGCAATAGTCACACTGAGAGAATGCTATAAAATTCGAGTTTCAGCTATGAGATGTACAACTTTCAAACATAAGGAATGAGAAAGCCCTTAGGAAAATAATCCTAGTAGAATAATTATTACTTATAATAATTAGTTATAAAATTAGTTATAATAAATGGTAATACTTATGCTAATTGTTAGTAATACTTCTTCATATTATGTTAACCACAGCACAAACTTCATATGACCCTATTGGGCTTGCACTCACACAATTATATTCTGCACTTCTTGCTACTTGATGTCAACATTTATCATGATTTCACCACTTGATTACACAAAACAAAGAGACAACACACAGTGGTTAAGAGCTTTGCCTGCTTCATTTTTTATCTAAACCTAAGGATACAAGCAGGGCAGTTGCAATGTTTTGAGCAGACCCCATGGCAGATTTGCAGAGCCCGCCCTTGTCGCAGCACCTCAGGGCCAACCCTGGCCCCTGCACTGCCCCCTTTGCAGAGCCAAAGATCCAGCCTGGAGCGGTGGAAAAGCATCACCCTCCATAAAGGTCTCTGTAATACATGCAAGGAAAGTCCTTTTCTCATCTATACGTAAAGATGTTTTCCCTTCCTCATGTTTTGTTACTGTTAGCAGGGAGGGGTTTCCCATACAGCACAAACCCGCGCTGTGGCCAGCGGAAGAGCCTTTCTGGTGGGATGAAATGCACGAGATGAATTTCCTAGATTTATGATTTCCTCCCTCCCATTTGATCAGGCAGCTCTCAAATACAGCAGGCACCTGTTCTCAGGCTGTTTTGCTGAGTATCCTCAGGCACGTGCGGTCAGACAGACTCGGCTCAAGCTCTTTCCCTCAGTTCATACCCATAACTGAGCATCAGAAATACTGACTCGCTGCTGTTTGGAGAAACTCAATAAATACAGAAGCTGAAAGTAAAGAGAGGCAGACTTTTCTCCATGAACTGACCAGATTGGTGTGACTTGATTTAATGCTTTACTGTGCTCATTTTCATGTTTCTGAATTGTACCTTCAAGTGAAGATTAAGTCATCAATTACAATCCATTTAGCTCATTCATAAAATTCATTTAAGGGTCATATCCTGCACGGTGAGCAGGAAGCTCTGGAAGCCAGCGCTGACAAGGACAGGCAGCACTTTCCCACAGGATATTCAGCTTGTGCAGAATCAAGTCAGAGCTCGTTTTGATGGCGTGGGCAGCAGTCTGGAGGAGCAAGTGCCTTTAAAACTGGGGCAGTGGCAAACTAGGACAAAGAGAGTTTTGCCAAGAACTCTCCAATAAGCTGCTGTTACTGCTAAGACAAATGCATATCTGCTTCTGTGCTGGTAGACAATATTAGAGTGGTGTTTCCATTTCTGCAGAGCTCTGTTTCAACTTTTCGGCCATGTATCAACTCTGAGCCAAAAGAACCACTAAGAATGGAGGAAACTGGGACCAGACACCACAAATGCTCTGTGTCTTCTGGTTGGGGTTATCAAAAATGACTGGATTGCTAGGATGGCTTTCTATGATGAGATCTTCAGCTGATGCTATGCAGCAACCTGTTCTCTAGGAAAATGGGTTTGCAGTCCCTGTCTTTAACATATGAAAAGTACTTTCCCAAGAACAGACTTTTGCTCCTACATGAGTATTTTCCATTAGTGCTCAGCAGAAGAGATGTCAATTGCCATGTTCCGAACCTGAGAAAAACCTCATGTTTCAAACCGCAGCCCTGCACAGGACTTTACTGCCAAGCTTTCCGGCCTAAGGAATTTAAAGCTGGTCATATTATTAGAGCAAGTTGCAGGGCAAAATAAAACCAGCTTGTTAAGTTAGAAAGAGTAGGCTGTTCCAGACTCATTTTGATCTAGGTGGGAAAACTGTGACGCACTTACAAACTTAATGGGTTGACGTTCATGATGAATAGACCTAATGCTGAAAAACACATGTTGGCTGAAATTACTCAGCAATAAACAAACAGTAAAAAACAACAACATCCAGATTTTATACTGCCTTCAAAGAACAAGGGAAGAAAAATCAATAAATTACATGTGACAGACAGTATCAAGTAACCTGTTTTATAGCTATGCATAAGCATTATTGGTCTGACTTCCAAATGTGTTGTGTATTCACATCAATCCTATTGAAATCAATAGGAACAACACTTCTGAAAATTCAACACTTCTGAAAAATCAAATGACATAAATATGAAATATAGCCAGTTCTACATAGAGGTATTTTCAGAAAGGTGCATGCATTCCCTGTCTCTTTCATGAATTCAAAGTCAAGATTTCATGCAAACACCGTGAATGGAAATGAAGCTGCACTTGCAAACATCCCAGTTTCCACAAGTCTGGTGAGCGTAGCTCCTCGAGGCCTTCACCCACCTGGTTTAGAGGGGCTCGTGTGCCCCAGTGACTCCAGCAGGAATCCCTGGAGCTAATGAAGCACCCAGCTGACCCAAGCCTGAAGACAGGGTTTGCTCCAGCTAAGCAAATCTCCCGTTCCTTGGGGATGGTATGCATTATGGCAAAGTACATTAGTTAAGACTCTGGGTTTGTTAGTGAACAATTTAAAAAAAAAAAATTCATTTAAAATTTAAAAAAAACACCCGCAAATGTAAAAGCACACTGCTGAATATGAAGCACATCCCTGAGTATCATTTAGATATACATCAGTCATGAATCTGCACCATGTTTGTGACTGGCCTGAGGGGAACTGCATTAAACAGAGGTGGGAAGGAAGTTCTCCACTTATCAATACCTGACAGAAATAACTGAAAGGTTTAAAAAGAAAATAACTATAGATTTTTTGCTACGCAAGATGAAAGCCAAACAGCGTGGCTTGCCAAGGAGAGATGTGTATTCCACACTGTACGGTAGTGCTACTTCATTTTCACTAACAGCATCCATCATTTTAAATAAGAAATGGCTTTTAAAACAAACAAGCAAACAAAAGCGTTCACCACCCGGTAAGAATCTTTCTCAGTACATCAGTGTTCCCCTACAACAAACATGCCACATGAGAGCCCTTTCAAGTTTAACAGGTGGTGACCCAGCATCTGTGATCTGAGGACTTGCACTGCACAACACAACAAAACCATCCGCCGAAAGCTGCTCTCTTCTTCCAACACATCTTTGCCCTTTTGACTGAAGGGCCCAATGACAAATCAGGTGACTGCGCTCTCAGGTTTTTCAAAAGAAGAGCTGCAGTGACAGCTAAGGACTGTCTTCCAGGGCTCACACCCGTGTTGGTGCAGCCCAAAGAGGGATCCCACACCCAACCTCGCCGAGTGCCCGTGCAGACTGCAGGGGATGACCCCAGTGGTGCCCACTCCACAGCACCACAGGGTCACGGCGCACTAGACAGCCCTCTCCTGCGGGCACCAGGTGGTGAGATCAGCCCACGTTGTGCCCCATCTCCTACACCGTGAGTCTGCAGAGAGACTTTTCGAGCCTCTCTAAATTCTTTAGGGGCTTCTCAGGATGTCAGCCAGCACCAACCACGCTCCGGAGAAAGCCTCCCGTAGGGAGGATGCTCATCAGTGCAGGCAGGCAGGGGGAGCGCAGCTGGGGAGCCAGAGCGAATCCAACCAGGAGACAACAGCCCCTCTGGCCCCGCTGTGCTCCTGCCAAGAGTCGCGCAGAGCCCGGCAGAAACCTTCCCTCCAGCCATGGCTGCACTTCCAGCCTCAGCTGCAGGTACCACACTCTGCCCACGTACCAAACCGGATGGCACTTTCCTTAAAGTTCCCTAACAGCAAAGGTATCTTCCTCCTGAACTGTTTAATACAGTCTTAGGTGCTGATTGTCTGTATTCAGATAGTGCTAGTTTAACCAACAATGTAGCTTTCCTTCTGACTGCATGTGTGTGGTTGGTTTTTTTCCTCCCACAAATGTGAATTGGACGATTTATTCTAGTTAGTAACTGTCTCTGTGCCTTGGCCACAGATACATGAGAGTGAATTTATAATGAGGAAAGGTGCAGGGCACAATTATTTGTTTAAATGGGATTAAAATTAGGGTTGAAGCGTACACTGAATCATCTCAATTTATCCCTGAAGGGAAGGAGGGACAGCAAACATCTTGGCACTTGCAAACAAGTATCTCTTTCCTCACTGTCCCTCCCAAACAGCACTCCTTCCATTTGAGAGCAGTCTCACACAGACATTGGCACTGATATCAGAGAATTAAATGAAATAAAAGGAAAAGCTATAGTCAATAGCTTTCTCTCTAACTCTACCCACATAATGAGGACTGGCTATACTTACAAAAAAGTATCTGGGAATGTTAATAGACTAAGCAACTCAGTCAAAGGAATGAGGAGGCAGTGGGGAGAGAGAGATTGAATTTACCCTGGAAAAATGCATTTTGATACTACAGGTACAGAAAGCATTCGGCTTTCTATAGAGGAGTCCGCTAAATTAAAAAGTAGGCGGAAGCTGGAGGTGGGTGTTTGGGGAGGGGGCACGTTTCCTGCAGAGGAAAAAATGGTCAAAAAACCAAAACAGTAACAGCAAAACACAAAAGAACAAAAAAACCCCAAACCAAACCAAAAAACTCTCAGGGAAATCAGGCATCAGAGGTTTGATAGATACACATGCACCTCCAGAACCAGACGTGTTCAGGAAACCATCTCCAGTCAGTTAATGGCTGGAAACACATGGCCCCCTCCCCACCCCAGGCAAATCAATAATTTTTTTGTTGTTTTTCTGCAGATGTGAAAAGGTTTTGTACCTGCACCTAGATGTCTGGTGTGGGGTGTATCACATGCCCAGAAACCCCATATACAGTGTGGCAGAGAAGGCTTGCCAAAAACCTACCACTGAAATGCAACTGGCAGATACCTAGAAGAGACTGCATCTCATCTCTACTGTCATAAAGAGGCAAAACAGTGACTTCAAGCTGCATAAGCTCACACACTGGCTGTCTAAAAGAAGAAATGTTGTAAATAAGCTGGTCATAACTGAGTGGGCAATTTAAATTTTGGGGGGAAATGAAAAAATTATTGTTTTCATAAACAACACAAAGAGTTTTAAAACTCAGACCAGCTTCACTTACTCTACTGTCCTAAATACCGAAAAACCCTTGCCCTCTCCCCACAATCCATTTGATTTTGTCATGCCTCTTTCCCAGACCCGCAGCTGAAGCTCCCTGCCCAGACAGAACCACAGACTGGGCAATTCTGGTGTCTCCTGTAAGAGAGTGACAGAACAAGGTACCCCAGATACAATGCACATATTATTTTTTTGTTTTGTCAAGGCTTTTCTATTATTTATTTTAGCTCTGGCCAACAAGGCAAAAATTTTCAGGATAAAACAATTTCTGGCCACAGATAACCTGGACTGCTGTCTGAAATAGGATGTTTAGCCCATCTCACCCTTGCAAAAACAAACAAAAATGGACAAATGAATGGTTTGAATGAAAATTCAGTAACTGCCCCCTCACACCTTTAGCCAGAATTACTTGTGAAACTGAATTCCACTTCCTCCATCTCATACTCAGTTTAGCACATGAAAGTATAAGTACCAAGAGTTACGGAAGTACCAACCTCGGCTCCCCATCAAGACCAAATTAGCTGTCTGCATTTAAGATAGGAGTTCAACGTCTTCTGTTGAAAAATGGAAACTCCACCTCAGTCATGGAGCATCTGAGTATAAAACTAATCTTTTGAATAGTAAATATTAGACTGACATACAGCCGTAACTGGACGATTTCAAACGATTCACTTTAGAGGTTGGGTATCCTGTTAAAGATACATCAGACTTTTTTTTTTTTTTAACTCAATTTTCCCATTATTTAGGATTATCATACCTTGTATCTTTGGATTTCCTATGAACATAACCGTAGCCCCAGACCTCCTGGCTACCTGACATCACGAAGGTTGCAACATCATGTCTACCCTGAAGTCACTGTACACAGGCTTAAGAGTGACTCCACCTTAATTCAGTTCTTTGGCTGGAATTAAGATACTGGATCTGATCTGATTTTTTTCTTACTGTGTTGCTTTGTATCAAAACACCCATTTTTCAGTGGGTGGTGCCTAACAAAATACGAAGCAGAGGTGTGAGCACAAAGGAAAGAGCCATTATAAATGCACACCGTATCAACACATACCAGCTGTCCAATACATACAAAAGCATTAAAAAAAGACAACTGAGTCATTATTTTAGACTTTCACTATATTTTCCATTTTAAAACATTTTATTATCTATCTAATGTCATTAGAGAAGCTTCCATTGCAAACACCGGAAAGCAGACACCTCCTAACCATCCTACACAAATTCCTGTCACAATTTTTGTGCAAAGTGTTATCAGGTAACAATATTTACCATGTACAGTAATTATGAAAAACTCTGAGATTGTGTAATTATGTATTTTAATTACATGATCTGATTAGCTTTTTTAATCACTTCATAAAAAGAAAGGAAATTCACTGAGGTTGTCAGAAAGTTAATAAAAATAAGGTAATTCACCGCTAAGGCTCACCATGGTGCCTTTCTAACTACTTCCTTGCTACACCCCACTGTGCCTAGGTATTGGAGGTCAACTATAAGTATTAATTTCCTTACTTTTATTAACTTTGGTGACAACATTCGTGCTCTTTTGGCATGGGTTTTTTTGTTTCATTAGAAAACGCTTTTCATTTAGCTGAATGACATTTTAAGAGACGCAGACTCCTCAAAACCAAGAACCTGGTTGACCTGAAACCTGCCAAGAGACCCAGCCTTGCCCTGCTCTGTCCCCGGCCCCTTTGAAGGGACGTTAGGGGAAGCTGCTGCAGAGTGGTCACTGTCACGCAGTGCTACGCAAGCCACACCACTGGCCGGCAAAATCTACACAATTTAGCAACGTCGAACAATACATCAACAAAGCTGGCTGGTCACACTAGATCACATTAACTCAGGGCCATCAAGATGCATGGAAAGTCAACACAGTGCTATGAGAAAACGATGGAAATCAGCCCGAGTTGGATAGATGGAGGCAGGCAGCTGAGCCCAGGGCAGCCAGCAGAGACAAGGGGGTGACAGAAAATGGTGCCTGTCCTGACGTGAGGGACTGGGCTCTTCCAGCTGCAGCGGCCATGGCAGCACCCACGGGCCTGGCCTGAGGAAGGGAAGGGCTTGGCAGCAGCGAGAGGCACAATTTCTGCAGTAGCCAGGACAGCCAGCTGCCTGCCCCGGGCAGCAGAAATCACCCGGAGATCCAACTATGAAACATAAGCAGCCCCTCAAAACTGTCCCACTGGCTGCTCGCAGTGCAAACCAGGGGCTGACGTGTGCATGGGTGTGCAGAGAGGGCTGGGGGGGGTAAGGAGAGGGGTGCAAGGGGTAAGCTGTCTTCTCCCACTCCTGAGGCAGGACAGAGCGTGGCTGTTTCAGCTCTGGAAAACAATTTTTCTAACTTTTGGATGCAGTTCTGCTCTAAGGAAACATTTTGTTTATATCCAAACTGGGAGCCTATAATGTAATACTTGGCTATTGGATTCAGCAGCTCTGTTTTACTCATTTTTGCTTCACCCTCTCCCCCTGCCAGCCCTTCTTTATTTTCCTCCTTCTTTCTCTTTTTACCTTTCCACCCCCTCTCCCTTGATTCTCTGGGGAGAACAAATCACTTTGGGAGGTTTAATGGACTGACAAGAACAGAAATTTAATCGGGGTGTACGTGCACGGGCCAGGCACATCAGAAGCAACCGCAGTGCAATCCATTTGGGCTGCCCCACCTGTGACCCCAGCTGGGCCGGGCACCCCCCTCTTCACGGGGGTGAGACGGAGTGAGGTCCTTCGCACTCATGCAGGACCTTGGTGTTGCCTGCTTCAGGAGGAGAGGACTGCCAGATGCTGACAAGCCAAGAGCAGTTATTTTGGGAGACTTTTTTTAATATAGAAACAGCTGACACAAAATGCATCTCACTGGGGAGGGAAACCATGCTCCCAGAAGTAAAAGACCACTAAAAAGCCTCTTTTTTCCAAGAGAAATCTAAAACAGTTTCAGGCCAGATATCACTTAGGTTTTTCATTTCCATTTTAGGAGACTTGCACTGTGTCCTTCCAGTCTTGCCCCATCCGTGGAGAATATTAAGGGGCTGCTGCGGCCTAAAAGGGGCGGATGTGGGCAGATTAAGAGATGGTGCAAAGTGCTTTCAGAAAGTAGAAACAACCTCAAAGAAAATCTGCCTCAGACAAAACAGCCACTTGCGGGGACGATGCACTCGAGCCTCCCTGCTAGCAGCACCCTTTGCTGTGAAACGTCTCCCCACACCATGCACCGAGCTCTGGGGCAACGGGGGCACGCGTTCAACTGCTGCCTGGGAAAAGACATGAAAAAGGGGAGGGCACAAAATTATTTAAACAAGCTTTTGTACAGAAAATGGAAAATACTGTGTGCAACAACATGACTCCTTTCCCTTTGTACACCATTTGCTGTTACAGATTACATTTGCAAAGTATAGCTTTCAATATAGTGTAGCCAAAAGCAACCTAACAGCATAATTTTCTTCCCAGGTACTTTACTTTTGAATTCTTCTACAAACAATGAAGTGGAGATTTGGAAAAAAACAGAAGACAAAGAACCCCCTTCTTCCCATGTGCTTATAAACCTGGGTAAACTTACAAGAGACCATCTTTTAAACAACCGACATGATTTACTCTTGCTTGTGGTGCAGATGCTGGCTACTGCCAGTAAATCTTAATGGCACACAGTGAGTGATACCTGACACTCCGCAAACTCACTACTACAAAGAACTTGCTCAGTTGAAGGTATTTGTAATGTTTTTCTTTCACCATTGCCTGTATTTTCACTTTCGCTCTTTTGTATGGCATCTCTACTCAATGAAGCTACAATATATCTGTGACACTTACTTTAAAGCTTGCTTTTCCGTGCAATTGGATGGCATAAAAAGGACCATGAAACTATGGCTTTTAAAATAAGTTTCCTGACTGACAGTGCAGATTAAGAGAGCTATAAAAGACAAATACTGAGGACAAATATCAGTTATTTCCAAAAACCAAAAGTATTTTCTAGCATGAATCACAACCAATCTCTAACCCAAGATATCCAAAGACAAAAATCTCTATCCTTGCATGTAGTCAGCCTTGCCGTTTTGAACTGCACTGTGCTCCTTACTAATCATCTCCAAATGATCCAAAGACTTTCCAGGATCTTATTCTATGACAAGTTATTTTCTAACAGAAATCAGTAATTTTAAAAGTTACCATGCATTACTGGCTTCTCTCCTTCCCCTCCACTTATGTTTTTCATCTTGTTTCTTTCTGCCATTTCTCCTCTCCTCCCAAAGCCAAATTAGACTGCAAATGGGGGGCAGGTCCAGACACCCAAGGGGAGAGCCAATCTTCTCTCCTGGGGAAACTACCATAGTGAACTCAATGACTAGCTGTGACGTTTGCTAGTACTAGGGAATAATATTTCCCTTGGGCACTTTCTGGATAGAGTCTACCACCTGGGTTAAGTCATTATTACAATCAAGCAGAAAAAAAAAGGGGAGGGAGAAAAAAGATGAAAAAACACTACAGCAAGCATCATTAAAGCTCATCAAAAGTGCATTAGAGAACACCTGATAATATACTCTGAACATTAATGATCCTTACGATATACCATATTAATGCAGATGTTATCTGAATTAATGGAAATAAATTTTCCATTCACACATTTCCCTAAAATAGGTGTTGGAAAAAAAATCTCTCTCAAAACTATTAGTTGCCAGCATTTTTTTCTGTCTCTGGAAACAAATAAATAAAATAATGCCTCTGAACCTGTATGTGTTGCTGATCACAAATCTCAAACAAGTACTCTGAGTTCGGGATGCTTGTTGGCATTCACTGGCAACGTGTTACAGTTAAAATGGACGATGGTAAGCCAATATTAATAAAAATTGTGATTGTGTTGGCTTAGATTGGACTATTATCGCTACTAAGATCAGTTTTACTGGCAGCCTTAAACTCTCCAATGCTGGGCAGCAATTTCCCTCGCAATTTTTCCCCCTTCACGTTATGAGGGAGACGCATGAATGCCACAGAATTGATAGTGTGACTCTGTTATAAGGTGCTAAGTGCCAGGTTATTGCAAGAACTGCTCAGTTGTCTGAAAAGCCTAATACTTCAACCAATAACTGAAATGGAGGTCAAAAAATTAATTCTAGGCACTGCTTAAGTCCTATGTTCCTCCTTTACGGGGACTGCAAATCATGTCAAGTTCTGCATAAATAGGTTTTGTGGGGGTATTAGAGGGTGAATTACTGTCATCTAGGTGCTAGTGCTTAGTAAAGCAAGGACTATCAAACCCATTTTGCCAAAATCCAATGTGAACTCCTGCTCTCAAAGAAAGAAGGTCACGCAACCAAGAACACTTCATAACAAAAGCGATGAAACAAAACAGAAAAACTCCAAAACACATGTACATTCTTACAAAGGAATGTTTTAGAAATATAACAGTCACCCCTAAAGACCATTCCCTTATTGCTATTTGAAAGCTGAAGTGAAATCCTTTTCCTAAACAAGGAGCTGATAAGGTTTGCAGCATCTCAGAATTACTTCTAGAAATACAGGAAGCAGGAATTATTTTTAGTGCAGCTGAGAGGCCAGGCATATTTCAGGCAATCTCCCAGAGCCTGCTTCTATACCATGTGGGACATAAACCCACAAACTATGAAAGAACCCAAATCAGTATTGTTTTCTCAAGTGACATCCATTATCCCTCATCTGAGAAAATTAACACGTGTATCCAGAAGCTCAATAAACTAAGCTCAGAGCTAAAAGTCTAGGATTAACTCTTTCTGTGTCACAATAAATGCCATTTTTAAGTCAGTAAACTGCTAATGTATTCTATTTTACATTCAGTGTTTCTGCCATTTAAAGCAAACAGGGGCACTGAAATACATTTACGCTACAGCATAGTTTCAAAATGCTACAGTACACAGGGCAATCGAGAATTTCCAAATTCCAAACAGCTACAGAGATATAAAGAGGAAGATACAGAAGGGCCATTAGACCAACACATGCTGGTTTGGGTAGCATTAGGAAGAGTGTCACAAAATGAATAAAAACCAGCTTTTGTGCAAAGTCTCTTATTTTTTGACATCTGAGTTAGCCACTGTATCTAGCAGTAAAATGCTATGAATGTTAAATATAGGCAACCTTTGTTGCTCTGCCAGCTTATTTCTACATCAAATGATCATACTTGAAGATTTCTATTCCAGGCAAGCATTCGGTACTTTTTTTCATCTTCCTGATCGCCCAAAAGATAGGATATTCAATGGATCAGATATATTTTTTGTCTTCTTTTTGCTCATATTAATAAATTAGGCAGTCCATAAATCTGAATGGTACTTATTCTGAAGAGCTAAGCACAAATACTTAGAATGATTGATAAAGCTGAATTTCCTACCTAAGTACATAGAAAACTCCAGGCAGGGATTAATTCCAGACGAATTTTACTACACTGCACACATGGCCCCACACTCTGACGTGCTAACATACACTACCAGGTATCCAGAACAAAAGCAAGGAGGGCTTTTCTTAACCCACCAAGTGCATTGCACTTGTTTCCAAACAGTGCTCTGGGATGGCTAACTTAGGAAAGCAGTGAAGAGCGAGCCACAGTTTATGACATTAGTGTATAAACAGTCAGGCAACTTTCTGCAGTCCGTGTGTTATTCCTCCCAGCATCGCAGAAACGGATCTTGCATCCGGTGGGATGTCCTTCTCGGGGACATTTTGCTCACTAACTACCCAGCAAAAGCGTAGGAAACACAACGTCTGCAGAACAGTGAATTCTGAAGCAGGGATAATAATAATAACCTGATCATTACCCCAGTGCTTTAAAAATTGGACCCCCTGGCGAGAAGCCAAAATAAAACATCAAAGGGAGCCTCCACAAGCTGGGCTCCGAATCAACATTCGGGTGAGAGCCCATCACCTACTTACCCTGACAGCAGGCAAGAAAAGTTGGAGACATCTGCTTGGAGGCCAAGGGTCAGCCTGGTCGGGGCCTGCACAGCACAGCACAGGATGGAAATGTATGTATGTATTGGGTGTATGTATCCAGGCTTTGGTAACAGGGGGGCTGCAGGGCGGGGGCTTCTGTGAGAAGAGGTCAGGGGGTGCTCTGTGCTGGACGCAGCTGGCTCCACAACAGACCCACCACTGACTGACCATCACTGGACTGACCACAATCCCCCATTTCCCAGCTCTTCTCTGGCATAAATTAAAATTAATTTAATTTTCCTCAAGTCGAGTCTGTTTTGCCCATGACAGTAATTGCAAAACAATCTCCCTGTTTTTATCTCAACTCACGAGCTTTTTCATCTTATTTTCTCTGCCTGTCCTGTTGAGAAGGTGGAGTGAGAGAGCAGCTGGGTGGGCATCTGGCAGCCAGACAAGGTTAACCCACCACAGTGTAGTAGACTGCAAAAGCCTCCCCAAAATAAGAAAACCTAAGCAATACTTAAATCTGTACCTATGTGTTTGTGGGCCTCAATTTATTTCTTGCATGAGAGTATGTATTCCATTAAAAAACATTTCTACTGTTAATGTGAAATGCAAGGACTTGCAAACAGTATACTACTGAACTCCCAAACTGGATGCTCTGGTTATCATCATGAGACTGTCAAGGTCACTGCTGCCTGCACGCTAGTTAGATAGGCATGTTATCTTGGCTGTGTTGGGGTTCACCTGTGCTGAGGGGTGACTGAGCTGGGTGGGCCTTTTCATGGAAGAAGGGAGCAGCAAGTTGTTCCACAGATAGCTTAAAAAGAAAAACAGTACATCAGCAAATGTATCATGTGAAACACTACCCAGACTGATTCAAAGATAGGTTTCTATGTGTGCTGAAGTATTGGGGGCCAAAAAGCAAGAAGGCTTCTAAGTTGCTGCAATTTTTAGAAATCAAAAATCCATCAATGAAAGAGAAACCTCCATACTTTTTTCCTATAAAAGAACTTTGATTTCTTGGAAAAATCAATAAGAGTTGATTACTGAAAATGGCAACATGAGCATAAACACCCTTCAGGCATCTCTCAAGTACCTCTGCAAATCACAGAGCAGTGCTAGGCACATACCACTGCTGCTAATCGCATCCTCTTCCACACAACAGATGAGCTTTCTGAAGTTGCAGTGGATGAAGGAACTACCAAGCCGAAAACAGTGCCTTCACTAAACAATGCTGTTAACACCAGGTTCATGGCCTGGCTGAGGATGTCACAGAGAACCTGTTTTCAAAACCTGGTCACAGGGATTACATCAGCAGTTGAGATAGATGAGGCAAGCAGTATCTGTGATAGAGCATCCAGTGATCTGAAGCATTTTTCATAGTCTGTTGAAGATGACCTGCTCTTCTGTAAAGCTGTGCCAGGATTCTCAACAGAAAAACATATATTCAAGACATTTAGAGAAGTCAGTCAGCGATCCCATCACACGGACCCACACACTTACACGAGGCCTCGTGATGTCCCTAATATATCAGTACGCATTCTTGTACTAATCTCAGCCTAAAACCCTGTTGCAAGGTCTCCATGAAGCTGCTGAAGTCAATTAAAGAGTATCCATGATTTCTCATACATCTCAGCACCCTTTGTCTGCACTTCCTTTTTCACAAAAGATAAAGTGGCCTCCATAAAATAAAGGACTAATTCAACTCTTCAAATCAAAGCAGAAGTCCAGACTTTTTTAATGGATAGTGTGCTTAGCCTTCTTAGTGCGACCAATGAAAACTTAAGTGAGCTGAGCTCGCTCTTAGCCCACAGAGGGAAAAGATGAATGTGTTGCCATAAAGTGTTTGTCAGGCACTCTGCAAAACAGCCTTCAAAATGGTACTCATAACTATGTTCCAACATCCAGCATGGGAGAGGAGGGGACAGGATCACCGACTCTGTAATCTGACCAAGGCAACAAGCATGCCTGGTAGAAGTTGATCTTTCAATCAAGGACGCACTTGCTTTTGAACTCTGAACGGAAGATACTTCATTTGCAGACACCCACATTCATTCTCCCACAAGGATGTGACAGAGACTTGTGTATGTCTGGCATGATCAAAAGGAAACATGGCGATAATATGGAAGTCACAAATTATCACAGCCTCTTCCCAACGCGAGTATGTGTAGGAGATCCCACATTCCACCCATCCATATCGTTTAACTGGGGAACACTTTTACCAACACAGGGCCCCTTGAAAATGAAGGTTTTCTTTTGATTTTTTAATCATAATTGCTTGTTATTCTTAATTACTTGTTACTTCTGTTACAGTACAAAGCTTAACCTGACTTCTTCTGGGAGAATACAAGTCATGAAGGTGGTTTCCTTTTTGATAATAGGGAAAACTTTGCTTGTAAATGATAATAGGGAAAACTTTGCCTGTAAATAGGGAGAGGGGACCAGGGCCACCTTACTATCCACGCCAGCAGATTTAGCTCTTGGGAGCAGAACAAATCATTGTGTCTCTTCTTGATATTGCTACCTATCTTTGTCAAATCCATCATGACTAAGCAGCATGTAAATGAACTATAGAGAAGGGGTAGGACAGTACAGTGCAGCTGTTTGATAAAGAAAAACTAAGAAACTATCTTTTCCCATGGACTTCTTAAAACAAGGTTTTGGAAAAGGATATATTGAGTCTTACCGGCAGAAACAGGTGCTCAATGGCCCACAATAAGGATATTCAACTTATTTTGTGAATCCAAACCAAATATTTTCAAACATAATAATTTCAGCAGACACATGAAAAAAGGCCAATTGAAATTTTCTTAACAGTTGTTCTGTTAAGTCAGACATTTTGTTTATCATAACACCACATCTACAAGCTAATGAAAGCCATAACCCCGAAGGAAGCCATCCATTTCACATTATCTATATCCTCCCCATCTCGTCCATGTTTTTTTTTTTACTATGAAACAGCAACATCAAGAGACAGCTCTGTACTTCCTCACAGTTGCACCCCACTAACACAAGGATTTACTGCTGCACTGAGGGAGCCATATGGAGTCATAGTGCTCTTTTTTCCCGTCCCCTTTTCCTATTAAAGCTGAGACATTTAACGGGCAGTTCCCCTTAAGACACACATACATCTACAAACATCTGGCAACTCAAGAGCCAGCGGCTCTCGGTATGTTCTATAATTTCTCAGGTTTAACCTGTGATTCGGCTTGGATCCAGGCTGTCAGTGATTTCTAGAAGAGTGAGCTACGGCACTTGCCCGATAACATTTTCATCTGCGCAGACAAGCTGTCTGCAGTTGTAAACAGGAGTATAACTCTGCTCAAGCATATTTCTAGGCATTAGAAAGTACAAGTCCAAGGAGGCGACTCTGCACTCTCTGTTCATTAGGACATATACCCTGTCACTCCATTGGGAATATTTATTATGATGGGCCATAATCCACTTAACATCTTCTGACAAAGTCTATCAGTCTTTAACAACTTTGATTCCAGAAGTTCAATGGCAACAGGGAGGAAAATTTGTAACGAGAAAGTGACTTCCACAAAAATCCCCCTTTACAAACCTGCACGCCCTGTGTTAGCAGACATGATCATCACTTATTTGTACCTATCAGCTTTGATGATAATTGCAACCCACTTGACACTTCTGTTGAAAGGCAGTATTACCAACAAGAAATCTGATAAATATTCAACAAAATCTAAATTCAATAATTCTATTTATCTTGAAGTCACCATCTCTAAAACTGTTTCAGAATATTTGTGTGTTAAGAGAGGGAGGGGGATGAGGGAACCCTGCTTCTTAAACCAAAATGACTGAATCACTGCATTAATGAACACAACTTTTTTATTTTTCAAGTTCAGTGAAAGAATGCCATCTATGCAAAATTTTGATCCCACATTACAAAATAATTACATGATAATTACATGAACATTAAGATGTCTACCCCCCGAGTAAAGCCACTGCACCCAACCGCTAACTAAGGCAGGCCTGGAATGTTTCAGCTTATTAAGGAGAAATCCAGCATTGAGCAAAACCTCCAGCTGAAGCAGATTTCCACTCTTTTACTCCTCTGATTTCTAATTAATAATTAAAACATGTTCCTTTCTTTGGAAACCCAATTAGACTTGCGCATCAGCCTGAAAACAAACTTTTTTTAGTAGCTAAGCTACTTCTCATGGTTTAATGGGGCGGCAGGAGTGTTTTCTACACAGCTCCGCTGACACAATTCATTTATTTCTTTCCATTCCACAATGGATATTGTAATCCATCCTCAACAATATAAACATTACATTTGCACAGCTAATTAGGATGTTGGCAGTGTGAATTAGTGACCCTCTGATTTCTTCCAGTCAGGGCTGCCCCTGCTGCCTGCACTACTTAGGATTCACAATTAGGCGATTATATTTTCAGCATCTTTTTTCCACTCTAATGCTACCTCTTTCCTCACATTCAGTATGACCGTATGCACCAAATGAAGAGTTGTGTTGTATATTTTGGGGTGGGGAGCAGGGGAAGGAAGGGAGGGAGGTAGGGAAGCAAAGTGTGTCATGTTCAATCCTTTTCCCTTTCAACCTCTGCTAACTCGACATCAGAGAATGACAGAGGGTCCAAGAGACTGCGAATTATCTCCATAAATGTTTTAAAGAAGTGATTATGCAGAGTGGGTAGGAGATATATCCTGACTGGGAGTGAAGCAAAGGGAAAGAGGGACAAAATAAATAAATCCTGTCCCTGGGTGCAGTGGGCTGGTACTGAACCTCCACACAGGGCCGCGGTCACCGAGCTGTCCCCAGCCACAGGAGGATGACAAATTGGAGAGAATTCAGAAGAGGGCAACAGAAGTGATTAATGGGCTGGATGGACTGATTTATGAGGAAAGGTTAAAAGGTCTAATTATATGTATCTTTGTTAAAGAACAGCTAAGGAGGGTGCAGGAACTGCTTACAAGGGGCTCATGTACGGTAAACACCCTCACTGCATTCCACCGAGCACGTTGGGAAGGGCAGGAGGAGATCAGAAAACAAAATTTTACACTAGACAGCAGGAAGACATCCGCAATAAACATTAGAAAAGAGCTGTTTCCAATGGGAAGGACTAGAAACCTCATCATTCGAGAGCTGTAATGGACAAAGCACTAAGAAAATACACTGCAGGGGATAATGTCTGTTTTAATGTTGATGCTTGTTTAACTCACTGACTAATGTACACTGTGGAGACATAGCATCTTTGTTAAAGCACAGTATACATCTCTGGGTTCTCCTCCGCTGTGAGAAGTTCTCCATTAAAATCACTTATTATTAAAGGCACTGCAAACACTTTGGGCCAAGTATAGGCCACCCTATATCAGCTCCCGATCCACAGCTGAGGAATCCAGAAGATCCGAGAGTACCAGTGATTGCAAAATTAAATCTCTTAGTTCTCAAATGCTAACCCAACGGTTTCAAAGTTCTGTAATCAAAACAAACAAAAGCCACCACCACCCAACCTAGAGCACTTTGCAGAATACAACTGTTCTCTATTTTCTTCTTTAAATGTGGAGTCACTTTTATGTCCTAGGAAATCAAGTGTTTAAGAGCAAATTAACCTTGGCATTTGTGTGACTGAAGAACAAAAATAAATCAAGAGGACTAAACTGTTAGAAGTAATGAACCCAATACTCTTACTTATATCCAAGTAAATTAGGAATACTGCCATTGAATTAAGCCAATGGAAATACACTGAAGTAGAACCGGTATAAATTAGCCAAGGACCAAGCCAAATATAACCAGAGTGACACATTTCCAGGCCATGTGCAGAGCTCAGCCCAGGGAAAATAATTTACAGTCAGCTCATGGAGACAGGAAGCAATGATGGCAGGCGCAACGGCTCCATAGCTGCTGTAGCGCTAGCAAGCAAAGCTGGAAAATCCACGCGCTGCTGGTCCTCTCTGCAAATCACAACAGAAACCAGTCCAGACTGTAGCACTATTGGCAAACCATTGTTTGAAGATGAATTCCACCTCCAATTTTGCGCTGCCACTATTCACAAATATAGCTATACATATTGCCTGTAGAGACGTGAAATGTTTCAACTTGTACAGCGATCTGTCCATCATCTTTCCCATGCATGAGACTACACACAGCCTCAAGCTAGCACAGCTGGACCTCCAGGTGCCAGATTAGGAGAAACCAAAAAGGTCCTTTTCCAAGAAAAATACAACACTCCTTCCCCCAACCCCTGCTCACGTGCATGTGTGAGAACTAAGCAGGCTTGAGGGGCTTTATTTATTCCCTGCTACATGACCATTAAGCTCTACTGTATAGATCTGATTCTGCCAAATTCTGCCACTTAATGTTTTGGATGTAAATTATAAAAAGAGATCAGGGAAAAAAATACAGTAGAAAACAGATGCTCTAGACTACAGGGTTTTTTTTCAAAACTACTGTTTTCTTTACAGTTTTATTTATTTATTTGGTAAGTAGAGGAACATGACAACATGTTCACTGCCATAAAAAAGAAGACAATGGTTTTCCCAAGCTTTGCTATTTAAATCCGTTCCCTTCTTCACTGAAGAGACAAAAAACCCCTCCCTTTGACAAACTAGACTCCCCCGCTAGACAAGGAGCAGTACACAACAGTCAGTAACACACCAGCAGCACTATAGGGAGGCTCCCTGTTCTGCTAATGCTCTCCCAAGTGCATTAGAGAGGTAAGGAACTCAATAGCTTAGTGCCTCAGTTTCCCCATCTGTGAAATAAGAAACATAATGTTGAACTGCTTTGCAAAGTTTGTTTAAAATGTTACTGTGAAATGAAACAGCCTTGACAAGCAAGTATTTCAAGCTGAGCTTTCAACTGATACCACTAACGTTCAACTGAACTTTGAGTTCAACTTCTCAATTGACACCACTAAAAAGATTTACTCAAAAGCTTTACACATCCATGAAACTGAGCCCTCTTGTGTAGTTTACAGTACATTAAATCACTATACATCAGCACAAGTTTCACAAGTTTCTCTTAGGACAGCCTGCGGAAAGCACTGAGAACAGAAAACTCTGATAAAAATCTGGAACTAAAGCAACCTCAGCCCTATTGCAACTATCAAGTCACAAACTCTACACATTACAGCAACATCATTGATCTGTCTTGAACTGACCAAAGTTTGTAGTTCAGGAGAGAAGGTAAAGAGTAACAAGAGTCTTTCAGGAAACTTTTGAATGTCATTCTAATTTGAGATTTGACAAGGCCCAATAACACTCATTATTTTCAGCTTTAACTAGTCACTGGGTCTGTCACTAGTTCACCGTAACAGAAACTCAGTGATGCATCAACACTTTTCGTTACTAAATTCAAAACAGTTTCGTTTTTATCAAGGCTTCAGCCATGTTGCCTTGTTACCCCAGCTTGCCAGAACAAGCCAGCCTCGTCACAAAAATCTTAGCCCTAGGAAGAGTTAAAAATTTATTTTAAATTTGTCTTTGGTTCTTATTTCACGTTTATTTCCAGAGCATTTCCAAATTATATTTGTTTAACAGACTAGGTATCTAAATCTTTTTAGCCACATGTATCACTCACCAACATGATTTTATTACAACGGGTATGTTATTAAAGCTTAACCTTGCACTCAGTCACTAATCAAAAACAATTCAAGCAAGCAAATCAAATGTTCCAACTTAACTAAAATCTCCTCCCTTTAAGAAACAAATAAAGCCTGGCTGGCTCGCAGGGAAACTTCCATGTATCAGCATACCCACAGCTCACTCAAATCAGGCACATTTCTTATGTCTAAATTTAGCTGCTTGCGTTTCTTCAGAACTTTAATTCCTGAATATTGTGTTGACGCTACTGAGACTGTTGAAGTGCCAGATCTTAAGGCTGCAGTCATATCGAGATTCATTTATGGCAAATGTAAGAAGTGAAGTTGCTGTAACACGCAGGCATGCAGTTAGGAACAAACACACCAGCAAAAGGATCAGGCATTCAGAAGCTGAGATTCATCTTCCAGTAATGCTGGCAACGCTGTATCTCACATATGTGCTAGTGCTAATGAGTACTACGTTAAGCTACTTAACCAGTGGAAGAGGAGAAAATGATAAAATCTTACATACATATAGGAAGGTTGATTTCACTGAGACACCACTTAGGTTTTCAAATCCCTCCTTCAGTGGAAGCAGAATCAATCACTGAGTGCTCATTTTTGGACAGTATGAGACTGTGCCTTCACTTGGAAAATACAAGCTCCTAAAACATTGCTGTGCCAGCGAAATGCCTCAGCAGCAAGGACACCTGTGTCCTCTCCGCACTGGAATCTGCCACCAAGTTACGGCAGGTAGACGGGCTTCACCGGTGGATAACCAGTCCTCATCATCCTGGAGAAGGCGAGCGCACTGCAAGCGCCACTGGTTTTTACCACTTCTCCTTGTGACAGAAGACGGAACAAATTCTTTTTTGTAAATGCAAGTTTAAAATTTATATTATAACACCAAATCCACCAAAGCTGCCAAGAGACGTTGAACTCATGGGATCTGTGAAAGTTTTTCACACCTGTGTTTTTCTCCTGTGCCTAATATTATGGGAGGCATTTTGGAGGATTTTACAATGCAAGTTTCAATGAGACACTTACAGTCTCCCTCAGGCAAATTGTCACAGCTGCAGAGGTCTGCTACCCAGCTGCCAATCAAGGCAGGCAGGGAGTATGTGCAGTGAAATCACAAAAAAGGCAGGCTTCATTAGACTGCTGAAACCTAACTAGAGGCTATCTGGGCATGCTCGAGACCTTAAAACAGGGTTGCTTTAGAAAGAGGAATTTTTTTCTTTCCTTTTCAACTCAAGAAGAGTCTCTAGTACTGATCAAGGAATGTGTTGGTGCCAACTTTCCCCTTTCCAATTTCAGTGTTTGTTTTGCTCTGTCTAAAAAAAGAAATTACATCTCCCTATAAGCTTTTATTATTAGATTAGCTGATATAGTTGGAAAAAATGGACAAGATTACAGGTTCCACGTCCCTTTGCCAGATCTCAGAAGTGTGTCTACTTTTTCCAACTCTAGAAGCTGCTCCAGTAAAATATTATTTCTCTCTACAACCTTTCCTTCCTTTATTTCCTTGGAGCACTACAGCTAAAAAAACCTGCTGGTATTAAGGACAAACTGTACTGGAAGAACTGGAAGAGAATTTTTCCTCCTTCACTCCTAACTCAGAAATATTCTGAGGGAACCAATTGAATTAAAAAGGAAAAAGAAAGAGAAAGATCTGAAGACAAGGACACACACACAGAAGTTCAGTTTAAATTATAATCAAGTGGGAAATTTAAAAACACATGGAAACAAGTGGCATATTGTAGGCCATTTAGCAAAGTTAATTATAGGTATTCACTACATCTGGTCTTGGCCCCTATTCAGCAAAGTATTTAAGCATGTGCCCAGGTTTAAGCAAGCGTAGGCTGAAAGGCTTACGTGTCCAGTCACGTGCTGAAGTTAGGCATCTGCTTAAGTACTTTGCTGATACAGGACTGTAATGTATAATAAGAATCTCCCTGAAAGTTATCTAATAAACAGCTGTTATTTTAAGAACTACACAAACATAACATACATTTTATGTCCCTAAAAGAGCTGGCGTCATGAGGGTATAAACCCACATCTAAAATTGTTTCAGACATAGAGGTGTGTATGCATATATATTTTGTGAATGAAAATAAAAAGGCAGGCATTAAACTAAAACATAATCAGACACATCAAGCTGCGTATTATCCTCTGTCCGTTACCACGCTTAACCTTTACTATCATCACTGCTTCTTTGTTATTTCTTACTGACAATTTGTTGTATTTTGCCTCAAGTTAAGTTTTCCAGGAAAACACGGACAATGTTTGGGTTTTTTTATTTTTTTATTTATTTATTTTTTAATTTGTGCCCATTTAGACCTGCTTCTGAACATGGAAAACAGTGGCGCAATGTTCAAACATGAATGTTCAAGTGGCTGAGAAGCAGACCTCTAATTTTCTGAATTCCCAGATAGTTGCAAATCCTGCTAAAATAAAAGGCACTGGGGAAAGCTGACCCCCCTTCATGGCATTTAGAGTTAACGGGGTGCGGGTGCCTCGGGTCCTGAAGTTTGACGATTCTGGGCTACCTATTTACAATTCCAGGCGTATTTCCCGAGTGAATCGTGCTGTGACGACTGAACCTTGCAAATGTCACCGGGCCCCGCTCGGGCAGGGCGCAGGCAGCAGAAGCGGAGCCATTGTGCTGGGGCCCGGCGGGAGGAGGCGCGGCCGAGGCAGATGGGGACTGCGCTAATGCGGCGCCTCCCCAGGGCAGCCCCCGGCGGCGGCCTCCGCCCGGGCTGCTGCCGTCCCCGGGGAGCCGGCGGGGACGGGGCCCTGCCCGCACCACCTGCCTCCCCGGGGCTGCGGCGGGGGCCGCCCCGCGCTGCGCGGCGTGGCATGGGGTGCCGCGTGTGACCCCCCCGAAAAGCACGGCACAGGGTGCCGCGTGTACCTCCCCGAAAAGCACGGCACAGGGGCGCCGCGTGTGAACCCCCGAAAAGCACGGCACAGGGTGCCGTGTGTGCCGCCCCGAAAAGCACGGCACAGGGTGCCGCGTGTGAACCCCCGAAAAGCACGGCACAGGGTGCCGTGTGTGCCGCCCCAAAAAGCACGGCACAGGGTGCCGTGTGAACCCCCGAAAAGCACGGCACAGGGTGCCGCGTGTGAACCCCCGAAAAGCACGGCACAGGGTGCCGTGTGTGCCGCCCCAAAAAGCACGGCACAGGGTGCCGCGTGTGCCGCCCCGGACAGCCTGGCAGGGGGGTGCCCCCGGTGGCGTGGCGCAGGGGTTCCTGCATGTGCCACCTCAGATGGTCCGGCAGGAGGGTGCTCCAGCCGCCGCCAGCCGGGCAGGGGTGCCGCGCCTGCCACCCTCCTTGGCTCGGTGAGGCTGAGGGCAGCCACTCTGTTCGCACGTCCTGCGAGGGAGATGCTGCGCACGGAGACGTAACGGGCTTCTGTGATTCCAAGACAACAGCAAGAACCTCCAGCCCTTCTCTCCTGCTAGTGTTACTAATAACCTCCATACTGTCATCTACCCTACCTGAGCTAACAGTTTATAAACCGCCACCCGCAGCTTGTCCCTTATAGTTTATTAACATACACTAATAAACAGTATGCTTCACTCCCACTGTGCTGCCAAGTGAAGCCAGTCAGAATAACTGCATTAGCTTTACTGTTCTTTCTCAGCACATTTTTCCCACATGGGAACAATTAGGACAAACTCCCTCCAGATTATATTTGGAGATCCATCATATTTGCAGGAAAATAATAATAATAATAATCTTTTTTGCAAATGCATCTGTAGGCATCTACAGAAGATTAACCTGACTGACGTTGCCAAAAGTGATAGGCTCTTAACCTCCTCTGCAGGTCCCCTGCATGGAAAGGGTTAATGCTCCCCAGGCTCCGACTTACACCTATTATGCTCAAGTTTAAAAATAAGATGTGAAAGATGCATTATGTAAGGCCAGTACTGCTATCCTGCCCATCTCCTATTTTGGAATTAAAGATCATCACTGCTCACATCAAAGGGGCTGGGTGAGAATAAAAGAAAAGACAGGAACAATGGAAATAGCTACCCGACACGAACCAGATCAAAGGAACAGGCACAGAAAATGAGGAGCTAGGGGGTCCTTTAATTACTGTCCACATCCTCCAAGTCATGTGGTGAAAAAGAAGGGAAAAAAGTTTTGAAGGCCACTGGGTTTTGTCTTGCTGTGGCTCCTGTTTCCACAGTCTGTGCCAGTTCCCTACAAACTGCTCTGCTTTTTATTTTTTTTTTTCATTTTATTAAAGTCAAATAGGACTCCTGGACTCCAAAACTCCTCCCTTATGCCAGGAGGAGGAGAGGGAAGGAGGGGTAAGAGGGGCAGTAGTGGAGATAGTCTATAGCAATTGCCTGAAACAATTTCAGGAGGACTGCTCCAGGCAGCGCCCCGGGAGCTGCTTTGGGAAGGAGAGATCTGGCTACCTGAGGCTAGTCTTTATTTGCAGGCCTCCCGGGTTGAGAAAACTTCAAATTCACATAGGGCACTGCTCCATGGGGCAGCAGATCAAACCTGGCTACTAGCTGTTTGAGCTCAGCAGCAGAAAAAAGGATTGCTCTGGGACTGAGCGTAAGTAGAAGCATGATTAAACTTCAAACATACCCCCCCCCCTTTTTTATACGCAGCAGACAGTTATGGCTAATATTTCAATATGGACTTTAAAAATACACTGCAAATAACTTACTCCAGCATGCTGGCTGCGGGTTTAAAAATAATAAAAAATTAAACTAGCTGTATTATTGCAATGAAGTCAAACGTTCAAGTTTACCTTTCATGAATCATTAAGGGAATGTTAAGTTATTTAAAAGGATCTCTTTTTATTTAACTCAGCCATCCAGATTAAAATTTGGATATTTGACCACTGATTGGAGTGACACGTTGTAGCATTTACTTCCTTCTATTTACGTTTCAAATGTGGTGCACTTCTCCCTAATTACTCTTGACTTATGTTTATGTTTAAAAGACAGTATAAAAATAAGTGGCATAAGGAAATAATAGGACAATGATTTAAAAATTCATGTGCAAGAAGCTGACCAAACTTTCTAGGAAATAATAGTGCTTTGTCACTTTTAAAAAGGTTTTGGAAAAAAATAGCTCCAGGATGTTCCCAAGAAATTGTATTTGCTAATATAGATGCTAGCAGTGGACACAGACAAGTCACTGAAGAGGAAAATGTATTCCTGTCTCAGGTCAGTTTGCTTGGATTTATGCTGTATGCCAAACTAGAGCATGAAAAGCATTCAAACAGAATTTTATAGACTTTGAAGAAGGCAGCTAATGTCACCAAGACAACATCTAGAAAAGGGGAACACAGGATACAAAGGCATCCTTCTCTCCATCCTATTTATGGCTTGGAAACTCCTTAGACAAGCAGTAAAGATGATGTTTTAAGAGGCAATTTAGCCTCCAAACTCCAGTGAGTGCCAAGTTACTTCATCTTCTTTCTGATGAAAGTTGCCTCCATCGTTTCCTGCTCTTGGACACTAACATGCAGTGAACAGCCATTCTCAGGAGGACAGCTGAGGACTAAATTAAACAAATATAGACTAGAAAGCTGCTTTCCAAAGTGGGCATCATGCCTAGGCGCTACATCTAAGCAGTATGCTAGGTATGTGTACCAAGTTCCAGTTAGCTGTCTTGCAAACATCCGCGTTGGGAACCTTGCCCAAGCAAGCCTTCAAAGCTAGTGTAGCTCTGGTGGGATAAGCACGGGAGCGGTGGGACTGGGACATTTGCCTCCTTGTTACAGGTCTCAAAGTATCACATTATCCATTTAGATAGCCTTTTGATTGAGAGAGCTTCCCTTTTGGGCTTAGCCCCAAATGCTAAGAACAGATGAGATGGTTTAAGAAAGTCTCCAGGTAAAACATGAAAAGGATGCTTAACATCCAGCTTCTGACGAACAGCTGCACTCAGGGAGCGACAAGGGCTAGGGAAATAAACACGGTCAATTAAATGAACTGATTGAAAAGAAATCAGAGATCACTCCAGGGAAAATCTGAGATGCAGTCATACAGCCACCGCAGTCTTTTTGGAAGGTGGTAAATGGGGCAAAAGCCAGGAAGAACTGGAGTGCCTTACTCATTTGGCAAAAGGTGGCTGCCATAAGGAAGGAAATAAACCTTAAAGGAAATAAAATAAAAAGGAAAAGAAAAATCCGTGATGGGTTCAAAAGGAGGCTCAACCAGTTCACTCAAAGCTTCTTGAAACCTTAGCACTGAGTAGGGAATTGTAGTGGGGGAAATAGAGTGAAGGCTCTTCAGCAAATGTTCTGTCCTTTCCATACACTGTCCCACAAAATGCACTCATAGATGCTGAGTAATCCTCCAAAACACTCCAAGATGAATTAACAAGAAGGAATTAACTGGAGAGCAAACTAATAGGGATGGTGCAGAATAAGACTCATATTTTTTTATCTCATCAGAAAAATACCTACATGCTCATTCATGGGAGGGAGTAATTTTCTAATAGTTCAGAGCTATTTTTGATGGACTTGTTCAAAAGACTTCAGGAAGATAGTGGGATCACCAAACAGGACTGCCAGAAGTAAAGATCTGCATGGGAGAGCTACCTCTGCTTTGTGTCTTTCCTTTGCATCTTTGACAGTAGATGCTGGGGCTGCCCAAGCAGTGCTGTGCTTTGTCTGGGCTCTGAGCTCAACGTCATACCTAACTGAAGAAGGCTAAGCACGAACGGAAAGCACGCTTCTCCCCTAGATAAGTAGTCTGGAAAGGCCACAAATGTGAAAGCAGGCAGTTGAGACAATGCCAGCATATCTAAAAATCAAAACTAATGAGCTCAAGCTGCCGTCACTAGGAGCATGTGTGCTTTTCCTGTCTCACTTTCTGGAAACCCATGGGTATTGCTGCACAGGGAGGGAAGTCCTAAAGTGGTCTCTGACTCCAACTCCAGAGAAGGGCGTCTTGCAGAGCTAATCGAGTTATTTGTCCCAGGGAACTCAAGCAATGTTTGCTGCTGGGATTGTGGAATTCTGATTTTGACTGTGGAAGTCAATCGCCTGGTTAATTCTCATTTAACCTGGCTAGAACAAAGCACTGCTCCTTAAGTCCTTTCATACTGCACAGCAACAAAACTCAAACTTCACATTTCACCACAGATTCTTTTTTCGTGAGAAGGATAAAACAATCACAGAACAATTTAGTCTGGAAGGGATGTATGGAGGTTACCTCTCTATAAACTGTTCCTTGAAGTTATTTTGATGCTACCACAAGAAAGTCACAGGGCATATTGGAGAAAATGTCATCACTTTTTTTTTTTGAGGATACTTTACAAGAAAAATTACTCTAACAGACTAGCTCCTGGTAGTCTATCTATTGCTGGCCAGAGAAGATACTACCTCACCATGCTTTCCAGAAGCAGGACATTTGCTTCCCAAGTCTGACAGTGTCTCAGGGAGGTAATGAGGTAGCAGTCAATATTGGAAAAGAAAGCAGAGCAGTGCTCAGTGGTTGACAGAACTGCCTGGCCAAAAGCACAGAAAAGTAAAATAAAGTAGATGTATTTCTCCCTTCTACTAAGTTTCTGATTCTGTGAGTGTGGGAGATATTATCCTCTGCTGAAGTTACTAATTTCATCTTACACTTCTCATTTCTTCTCCTGAGTCAACAATCTTAGCCTTTGTGTTTCACTTCTTAGTTGCTGCTTCTGGACCCACTCTACCTTTATCAGTCTTTTCCACTTCTTCCCTCCCCAAGCTGTTCTGACATTTCTCATCTTCCTCTTGCCACTTACCACCCCATCTCACATCCTCTGTTCCTATCTCTAGTCCTGTTATTCTAACCTTTCTCTGGCATACAATCCATCAGCCTCCCTGATTTCAAGACTATGCTCATCCTCTTTCCATCTCTCCCTCTACTTTTCTGTCATCTCCATGGTCAGAGCATGTAAGTCTATCCCTCCCTGAAGTCATTCACTCTCCTTGCCAACTGCTTTGTCTACCAGCTCTGTGAATCCAAGACCAAGGACCATGTGGGACTATAAAAGCAACATAAAAGAGAGGGTCAATGGTTGGCAATCAGCTGAGAGACTGTTCCCAACATAATGAAGATCCAGGCAAAAAAAAAAGAAACTTTGTCAAAATTACAAGAAGACCTAGGTGAATTTAATGCATATTCCAAGATTAGGAAATATATAAGATACATCCTTCAGAAAGGCACTATTGTTCAGTCAACACACCTTCAACCCGGCCCTAATGAAGTCAAAAGAACAATTTCACAATTCTCCTGCACACTTCCATACAACTAAAAGACAAAGCATAACTCCGATGCTTCTTAATTGTTATACATACTGCCAGAATATAGTATTTATGTACATGGCTATCTCAAAAATAAATTGATGCCTTACTGAACTTGTCCTCTCATACTGATATGAGATACATAGTCATACTGATACATTTTTGCATAACAAGTTTTGCTCAAAACCTTTAAGTTTTTCAATTCTAAAACATTTTTAAAGACTCATGTGATGTTCCTAATGCAACTATAAACCTGATGAAATCTGCAACCAATCCGACCATTTCCCTTTGAGTTTAACTTGGATGTATTCCTGCATGCTTCCACAGCACCAACTTAAAATAACCTGGTGAATTTCCTCCTTATTCTCCAGGGCAGATGTAATGTTCTGGGTGTGACTTGAGTGCAACTCTGCAAATTATACGGCAAGAACAACCGTAATTTCAGAATATTCACCTGAAGACCATGCTATACCTTACTGACACTTTTGTCTGGTAATAGGCACAACTCACACCCAGGAACAGAAGGAGACCTGGGCTGCCAGGCCACATAGGCCTGTAACAAAGCAGGGAAAATGAAGTCCCAGGAAAAGCAGGAGTTGCTTCACTCACAAATGTCCCAAGTTCTCACCAAAGGGACAGACATCATTTTTGTGGTGTTCCCCTCTCCATTCTTCCCTTTTCTGCTCCCTCCCATGCTGATATTTCCCCTCCATCCACTGTCATGTCCCAAGAAACTGCTACCCCGTTACTACTCTCCTGCCTTCACTGCTACATGAATTCACCCAACTTTTCCCCTAGTATTTTATTTATCTCCTGCTGTCCATTTAAAAACTAGGATGTGGGAAAACAAGTATACAAGTCTGTTTCCCAGTGAACTACTCGCTTCTTTAAGATACTTTAACATACAGCCGTCTGTATCAAGGGAGAAATCCTCCTTTATCCACTATCCTACCCAACAGCATGCCTTTTGAGCTCGCTCTGGGAAAGGCAAAGAAATGGGAATCCAGATAAAAGTCACTTTTTAAACAAACTAAGACTTTGTTCATCAGCTGATGATCCACTTGAAGCTCAAAAGAGACAGACACTGATGTCCCTTCTTAAAATGTTCTTCAGTGGTGGCCTGTGGGCAACAGCTTGCTCCTGCCTCAGGGGACTTCAGGAAAGGCGGCCGCCACAGCCCCACAGGACAGGCGGAACGGCTGGGTGGGATAACCTCACCACCGCATGGACACCCCACGTGTGCACAAGTCGAACACGTGAAGTTGGGCCTGTGTTCCCCCGGGTCGCTGGGGAGGAGTAACCCCTCAGGAGGGCCATTCAGGCTGCCCGGGGCATATGCTTTAAGTTAATCAGTGTAATTCCCCCTCTGTCTCCAGCCCGACCGATGAAAATCGCCCCGTTTGCAGGAAGGAGGAAGACGCAAGCAGAGAGCAGGTGCTGCCTGCCGCTTCCTGAGTCGAGTGAAACCTTCCGCCTCCGGCAGCCCTAGCTTGGGCACGCGAGCCCCGGCAGTGGGAAGGCTGCCTACAATCACCTCGAGCACAGGCCCTACGGCACAGCGTGGACACGGGGCAGGCAAGGACAGGGACATGGGAGCGGCCTCCACCACTGCCTCACGCCAGCGTTCACCTCAGTATCTGCCGGCTGCCCCGGTGACTGCAGCCCTCCTCCCTCCTCAGAGGTACCGTCCCTCGCCGTGCCCTCCACACAGTGCCTGCCCGCCTCCCCGCTTCCCGCCACAGCCACCACATACCCCCGCCTGCGCCTTGCTCTCCCTGCGGCCTCTTCCCTCAGGGCCCCGGGCCTGTGCTCCCACGACCCCCTTCCCCACACCACCCACCCGCCCACTGCAGCCCCCAGCCCCCCTCCACCCCACGGAAACACGTGTGGGTCAGGAGTGCAGGTCCCACCTCAATGTGGGGAGCGCGGCAAGACAGTCCCGCCGTTGCGGCTCTGCTGTGGCTGCGCGCAGGCTGAGGCACAACCCTGCGCCTCGCACACCCAGCACCCACACCGGAGGTGAGGCGGCACAGGAAAACCAACAGCAACCACCGTGCCTTTACCTGGGACTGCACGGCCAGCGGGGGCTTTTTGTTTCGTTTTTCAGTTAAAACCTGCCCCCTTTTATTTCAGGAGTTTGTTCATGAGAGGCCTGCTCCTCCAGCTGCCTGCAACTGCCGGCTCTCAGCATCCTACAGACTGACCCACACCCCAAAATTCAGTGTCATCCCTTAGCACAGAAATCATTTTTTAAATCTGTTTCCAGAAGAGGCAGATTTTGTCCTTTCCCTGCACTCCCCTCGGGCAGGGCTGACGGCTCAGAGGGTGCTCAACACCAGCAGCCACAGCTCTGCCTCCTGCGGCACAGCCCTAGCGGTGGCCCCACTGTCAGCAACGCACCTTAGCATGGAGGAGCACAGAGGCCAGCGAGCGGTGTGTGGGTGCATGTTATCTCCATGAATTTTGCTCACTTTTCTCTATCCAAACAACCTCGCAGTGCTTTTCGCATAGGCACTTGTTTTCCACATTGCTGTCAGCACTTCTGAGGCTAAGAGCACTGGCCAGACTTGGAAAGGCCGGAGGAGGATGAAATGGATGCTCCCAAGCACTGCTCTAGTAAGACACCTGACTGCCCAGGGGCAGTTTAACAGTTATCTTTCAGGCAGAGAAGGCCAGTGCCACTCTGCCAGTCATCTCACAGTGGCCAAAGAGACCAGACCTCATTACTTTTGTGGGTTTAATTATACTGGAACCTGGAACATCAAAGATGGGAGGTCAGCAGCAGTAACCCAGTAGGCTGTCAAGCCTACAAGGAGAAAGCAAAAAAATCTTCTTTCCACACAACCACCCTCTAATCTGAAGCATGTCCCTGCCTAAGTTGATCAGCAATGGCTGTGTTAGCATTAGGCCAAAGTTTTGACATGGTGCCTTCAAGAAAGTCGTCTTTCTTCACAGCTGACTTGCCCCTTTCATAACCAATGGTCATGACAAGGCAGATCACCAGCTCTTTCGGCAGAGAAGACCCATTAGTCTGTTTGATAGGATATCAGCCGTGATTCACAGCCACAACACTCAGGGCTTCAGGATACCCTTCTCCTGCCCAAACAACCAGCAAACGCTCCATCGTTTCAATAGTTGAGAAGAATCTCATGAACTTCAGTCCATGCACAAAGAAATCTTCTGTTGCCACTCTGGGGGAAACATGACAGAGCTTCAGTGAAAACCCCAGCCTCTTCATGATAAAATAAACCACAGTGTCTTACCTCAATAAGGCCCATTCATTTCACCAGCACATCCACACATGCACTTGTTCCAGGATGGGAACCAACAAAATCACAGCAAAAGCGGGTTGTGGTAATCCCTGGTTAATATTTATTTCCCAGGTTAGGGGGTTTTTTCCTACCCAACGTTTGATTTCTGTTCCTCTGGCACTACAATACTGCTTGCCTGCCCACCCTACACAGTGTCTATATGGGAAGAAGAATATACTGTTAGCGCTTGCAAGGTTCATTTAAGATATACAATACCCTCAATACAGTCTGTTAATTCTTAGAGAATGATTTTTAAAACAGGCAAAGAAATGCCCTCCACTAAAGAAAGAAAAATCTAACGTGTGAAAAAATGCCAGTTTAGGTCTATGGTGTCGTGGTCCACAGGGGAGGCTTTTCCCCCCTCAATACTAATTACCTACTAGGCAGGATACAGCACTATACGTTAAGCACCATGCCTGATCAAGCAGAAGACTTTTTTAAATGGTTTACTAGTTATTAGGTATCCTGCACTCTACATGCTGTGCTGACATAAGATTTTACTGCTGGCGGATGCAATTGCCAAAGACTAGAAAGTGTAAAAGGTTTTATTTACTTAAAGCACACAAACTACTACTGCTCCTGAATACTATATTGGGGGAATCCCCTTAAAAATTGAAAAAACTATCTGGCTGACAGGTTGCTAGTGAGAAAGATCCAAATGGACTACAACAAACCTGGAGAGTAACCGGTATAAAATACCAAAGGCACGAATGTCTGTTTTCCTCTATGTAAATCTGGTGCTACGGGGTATGAGGCTGGGGGGCGGGGGGAGCAGGAGGGGAAGAGGAGCTGCAGAAAGGCCGAACGCGCATATGCCACGCACCGGAGTCCCCAGACGATCGCCTTCTCCGGTGTCGCTATCCGCTGGCTTTGTGGGCAAAATTGACTTCTCGTCCCGGCAGCCAGCAAGCACACAGCCCAGCGACCTGACAAAGCCATTGATTTTCCTTGTCCGTAAAAGCACGCTCCGCTGAGCTCAGAGCCGTGCGCTTGTAACTTTAAGAGGGGTGCGTTTTATTTAATTGTGCCTTTTCTTGGCCTGAATTTCCCCCAAAAAGCTGAAGAGGGCATGTGCTTATTATCTTTTAGTGCAGCATGTGCTCGGTGCAACCTGAGCTCTTCGGATTCTTGGGTCTGAAATTCAGAAAAAAAATTAATTGCGAGGAAAAACAAGGCTGCTCTGCGACTTTGATTCAATCAATTACCATTATCTTCCAGCGCAGCCCTCCCTCCCGCCCCAGACCAGTCGTGTTTAACTCTCCTCGCCCGTCGCCGCGGCCCCGCAGCGCGCTGGCGGTGCGGCGCTGCCGGCTGGCTCCCGCGCGGGCCCTTATCAGGCGCTCCCAGTCAGCGCCGGCCCCGCGCAGCTGCCAGGGACCCCCGCCGTCCCCCGCGTTATCTGCCGCCGCAGGCCTCGGCCGGGCGGGGAGGGGGCCCGCGGCCGCCCCGGCCTCCCTGCCGCCCCCCGGCCGCGCCGCGCCGCGCCGCGCCGGGCCGGGCCGGGCCGGGCGCTGCCGCCGGCCGCCCCGCTCCCGCCGAGCCTCCTCCGGCGAGCCCGAACCGTCTGAAGAGAGGCAGGAACAAAACCGCAAATTTAGATTAATAAAGCATTTGTTGATTCTACAGAAACTTAGCAGGCCCCTAAGAAATCCACCAGAGACCTGTGCAGCTCCAGTAATTTTCTGTTATATTATCTTTCTTGTAAAATACTTCCCCAGACAGAGCCCCCAAAGGGGCTCAAATATCACTGTGACTAACCGAAATCAATGTGCACTCACCTATTGACATTTTTACATAGTTTTTGGATTTAGTATCCGGCCCAAAACACAATCAAATCTTCTGCCAAGGAAATAACAGGCACTTAGCTAGTCAGCTATTAGTGTTACAAAGGAAAAAATGTGGGCACCCAAGGGAGATGGGAGAGACGGCATTGACGTCAGGGGTAATTGGGTGTCTGAGAGAAATTGCCAACGGCTGGCCAAAACCCCCAGAGGCCCACACAAAGCCGAGCTGCAACTCTAATAAAGGAAAGTAAATTCTAGAAAGGGGCTTTGCTGCAAAGAAGCCTAGCAGGAACCAAAAATATCTCCCACATACACAAACACACACACATACACACAAATAAAAAATACAAAATACGTTTAGGAGCTCTCTTTCGCACATCTGGTTTAGGCTAAAGTGCTTTCTACTTTTTTTCCAGGACCACATGGATTTTTATGTTGTACCGTATGTTCACCATCTATTTTTATAAAGAGAATTCAGGGCTTTAAAGA